>NC_036456.1:27339190-27639190 GCF_002775205.1 Xiphophorus maculatus
TCAGTGTTTCAGCTGTTTTACAGTTTTCTGGAAGTTTGTTCCAAATTTGTGGTGCATAGATGCTGAAAGCTGCTTCTCCTCATTTGGTTCTGGTTCTGGGGATGCAGAGCAGAACCAGAAGACCTGAGAGGTCTGGAAGGTTGATATAACAACAGCAGATCTTTAATGTATTGTGGTGCTGAGCCGTTCAGTGATTTATAAACTAACAACAGTATTTTAAAGTCTATTCTTTGAGCTACAGGGAGCCAGTGGAGGGACTTTAAAACTGGTGTTATGTGCTCTATCTTCCTGGTTTTAGTGAGAATGCGAGCATTATTATTATATTTTAATAAAATCTTTGAGAAAACACTTTAATTCGGCCTTTTATGTCAACTGAAACTTGATTTATAACTACTTTGTTCACCGATTTATCTCTGGTTCAAATTGTTTCCCAGTCCATCAGGTTGTCAGTTTGAACCGTGCAGCAGAAAACAGGAGTCAAAGTTTACAGTTAGCACCTAGCTCTGGCCTTAAGGGACAGTTATTCTTGTCGGAGGCTGTAAAGATTACGAGTTCATGAGCAGCGGGATTTGTCCTCTCCTTGTGGTCAAAGGCCTTAGCAATCACATGCTAAGAGGTCGAAACGCACACCGACGCCAAGATTTAGGAGAAAAGTAGATGAGTATTGAGCGTGGAATATAGCTCTGAGAAAATTGCACCCAGGGGAGAGCGAAAAGGAAAAAGAAAAAAAAAGAGAAGCGGGGAGCGAGGCCAAAACAAAGGAGGGCTGCCAAAAACAAAGGCAGCTCGCAAAAATGACAAAGAAAAATGGATGAAAACAAAGAGCTGGGGCTCGGCTTTGAAGGAACGAGTTTATGGTCATGCTTTGCTTTCGTCCTTCATCCATCTCATTCAAATTACGGCATATGGGGATCAAACAGGCTGCGCTGTCTTATACATATTTTATGACGCTGTGCAGAGGAAGTGAGGGAAAGCTAACAAAAACTGTGCTGGGGAGGAAGAAGTGAAAAACAAACAACTCTAACCTACTTTTTTCTCGCTAATTTCGCTGCATGTTTGCATGGAGCTGCTTTCCCAGATAGATTGGAGAGTAATTGATGCTTAGGAACAGCAAGCAATGACCTAAAAAAAAAGGAACAATTGGGGACATGCATGCACAAACTGACACCTACACTGCAAAAACACAAAAGTAAATTGGTCTAATGCAGTTCAAATAAGATAAAACTAACTTACAAGTAACTTTTCAACAAGATTTAAGTCAATAATTCCTTAAAAACTGACAGATTATTTCACAAAGCTAAATAATCTATAACAATAATCTATTTAAAGTCAATATTAAAGAGTTATTACCTTAAAACAAGCTCTTATATCTTGCTGAAAAGTTACTTGTAAGGTAATTTTGTCTTATTTCAAGAGAACTAATGTATTTGCAATAGATGATGCCAAAATACTTGGTAAGATTTTGTGTTTTTGCAGCACAGTAGCTGCTGCTGTTCCATGTTTCTGTGTCAAATGTAGTAAAATCTCATCAGATCCATGGCCGCTCTCTCCATTCAGCTTCCACTCGTTCTGTTTATTGTTTTTACTTTTCAAGTCGTAAATACACTTTTGCAGCTTTTAAACCCCCAGGTTGCAATTTTTTTGTTTTTGTCCTCCTTGATTTTTGTAAATCCTAAGTCGCATTGTAAAAATACAACATGTTACCAAGTATTTTTGGTCTAGTTTCTAGTGCAAATATCTTAGTATTCTTGAAATCAGACAAAACTAATTTACAAGTAACTTTTCAAAAAGATGTAGGAGCTTGTTTTACGTCACTAATTCCTTAATATTGATGAAAAGGTTATAGTTACACTGGCAGATTATTTCACTTACAGCAAGAAAATTTTCCTATGTTATAGGTAAAATAATATACCATGTTAATGTTTTATTAATTAAATATTTACTTAAAACAAGCTCCTATATGTTGCTAAAAAATTACTTGTAAGTTATTTTTGTCCTACTTCATGTATTTGATATTTGCCCTAGAAACTGAAACAAAAATACTTAGTAATATTGTGTGTTTTTGCAGTTTGTTTATATTTTTGGATCCACAAAATCTTTTGTCTATTTTTTTAGTACAAAAATATCTCAGTACTCTTGAAATAAGACAAACCTAACTTAAAAATAACTCTCCAGCAAGATATAGAAGCTTGTTTTAATTCAATAATTTCTTAATATTGATGGAAAATTACTAGTTCCATTCGTAGTAGGAACTAGTCAAAGATCCTTGGTAAGAGTTTGTGTTTTTGCAGTGCAGCTGAGTGAGTTACTTGGGGGCAAACAGAGGAATTAAAAAAGGAGCCAGTAAAAAAGAGAGAGGATGCAGTGGCAGCATTTGGTATCCCGCTGTGTTGCACCAAACACGCCGCTCAGACTGAAGCTCAGCCGCCGCGGAGGAAAGACGACCGACAGGAACAGATTATAGGAGGCGCAGATTCAGAGGAGAAGACGGAGGGAGGAAGTGTCAGAAAGCAGGAAGAGGAGAGGAAAAAGTCTGGAGATAGGAGCAGAACGGATTGAAACGACGTTTTGCCTGTGAGGCCTGGAGAAGATGAAGATGAAGATGATGATGCAGGAGCCTCGGTTTGCAGACCTGATTCAGTCATTCTGCTCTGTAGGTGTGAATGTTCAAACCTCTTCCTCATCAGGTGGAGGATTGTGGTTTGCCAGACACAGCAGCTGCGATTTCTTTAACAATATAAACAAAACTTTCGAAAAAAACCCAACACAATTTCGTAATTGCGGAGTTTCCATTAGAGAAGAAATTATATTGAAATCGCACATGAATAAGTGTCTTGATAGATAGATAGATAGATAGATAGATAGATAGATAGATAGATAGATAGCATTTATTGTCATTGAACAGGATTCAACGAAATTTCTATTGCAACTCCCGTGCAAAAAGTCAAATATATACAATAAATAAAATAAACAACCACACAATAATAATAATAACAATATATACAACTAAAATTAACCAAAGGCACTCAACCACACCAAAGAAGTAGCAGCAGGTCCAATTATGGCAAAGTGAAGATGGGGGTGGGGGATATGTATGTGTGACTGCGAGGTTTATGCGATAAGTCATTTAAAAACTACAGCGTAATCATCCTCTTGCCACTTCCTGTCATCTTCTTCTTCGTGGTTTGCGGCAGCGGAAACATCCGGTTGATGTTCATGTGTCGTGTGTGAAGAGAAAAAAGTGTTTCCATTCAAGTTTAGAGAATGAAACCAAATTTGTTACAGCCATAAAGCTTTCACTAGGATGTTTCTATCAAGGAATTTTCTTTTCCAAATGTCCAATTGTGCAATTATACGACCAGTGGAAACTCCAGTGACAGAGAGAGTAATTCTGAAATTATGTTTATCAATAAATATGTTTTGGTTGATTTTCCAGCATTAACTTCAAACTACAGTCCTGATTTATTTTCTCCTTTGCACTGATCACAGTTTTAGTGACTGAATATCTGATAACATTTTGAGTTTTTGCAGCTTATTTTTCTTCTTTAAGTCTTCCTCTTTGCTCTCTAATCTCCTGTTGCTACTCAACAATTTTCAAACATTAGAAAAATTTTAGTTTTCTGCTTTATTTTTACATGTAGCCACGATCTGCTAAACTGCAAAGGACGGAAATTCAACAGTGAGGATTTTCTTACGAAGAAAACAATTTTACGATGATGAGTTACTGCATTGAACAAACACCTTATTTTGTGACGATTTCTCGTTGTTTTCATCGCTGCGACAAAGAAATCCTTTGTTATTGTGCTGATTATATTTAAGAGCACTATGCAGCTCGCTTCCTGTTGTAAAACAAACTCTGCTCCTCTAGATGAGTTCAGTTGTGGATTAAAGGACCTGGATGAATATTCATTTCTCACACATGAGTCGCCACAGGCGGATCTGCAGCAGAGAGGTGAATGCATTCAGACGCTGCAGCTTGTTATTTCCGCTGATTATAATTAGAAGAATATTCTCACCCTGGCCTTTCTTTTTATGCGAACCACAGAAGGAAGCAGGACAGTTTTCAATATTGCAGGGAAATTAACTAATTTAGGCCATCGTGTTTGGGAAGCAGACAGTCAAACATGTCGGCTGCTCCAGTGACTCTCTGACCATCTGTGTGGGACGACGGGATCAAGATGGCGCCTGGCCAAGCGCGCTGTCGTCCTCTCTGTCTCACACACCCGGTGTGTATGCATCGCTCCCACTCGAGCTTCACAGCTGATCATTAACAGTCAGATGAGAGTAATTTTGTTTGCCAGCATCATGTCCTTGTAAGATCTTTGGTAACCTGATTTCAAGCATCCCAGAGTCTCATAAGGTATCGTTAGCGATCATGCAACCATGAAGGCACGACTCTGACTGCTCTCCGTTTGTTGATTAACGGGCTTCCTAAAGGCGTTTTGGTAACACTTTATATGAAGAAGTGTGCAGAAGACTGACATAATACTGTCATAAACATGAGATAATATCTTTCAGGAACAAAATGGAGTCTTTATGAGTGGCTGTGACTGTTGTAATGAAGTGTCCTTTGGTAAAAAATGTCATTTTTAATGTAAAGTTGACACTTTTAATGGACTTTTAATTCAAGTTTTCATTCAACTTTGCAATAACAGTTAAATTATTTACTGAAAAAAATGCAAAATTTATACTTTTAATGCAAGTTTTAATGTATGTTTGCGTTACATGGACGTTATTTACAAAAAAATGCAAAGTTGATACTTTTAAAACATTTTTAATGCAAGTTTTAATGCAACGCTGCATTTAAAGTGTCATTATTTACTGAAAAAAAATGCAATATTGATACTTTTAACTTTTAACATTTAAATGCCTTTGGCGCCATCCTCCCCATCGGTGTTTGATTTACATCATCATTATTTACCAAAAAATGCAAAGTTAACACTTTTAAATCTTTTTAATGTAAGTTTTAATGCAACTTCATCACCACAGTCATAGCCATTCATGCATATTCATGAGTAGTAAGAGGTATTTGGTTTTTTAATCAATAAAAGACAGCAGGTCAATCGTTTCCACTACACCAACACAACCCACGTAATGAACTGTTTTGTTTTTATTTTAAAGACAAGGTTTTTACTCTCCTGGTTCGTGTATGTTTCCATGACGATCCAGTTGTCTGTGAGGGGCAGATTAATTATCAAACGTCAACACAGCTTATCCCGTTGCTAGTGCTTTGTTGATTGAAAAAGACAGAAAAACCTCCTTGGTATTTCTCTGAGCAATTGCTGGAGCAAAGCAAGTACATTTCCGTTCATTAAGGAAAAGAAAACTAACACGAAATATAACCTGAGAAAATCAAAACACCTCAGAGCCTCAGATAAATCTTCCTTTGATGCTGTATAAGAGCACCAACAGTCAGAAACAGTTGTATTGATTGAATTCCTCCAGAATAGACACTGGAGCAGCAGAGGAACAACCTGAGCCGTACTTGTTGCGTGATCGCTCTCCAGAAGCAAGTTCAGATAAAACTTTCTAATTAGTCTGTTGACATCTTGATATCTGCTCCTTCTGGAGACACGGCCAGAAAACTGCTGATTTATTTCAGTTTGCACAACCTGCCTGCCTTCACCTGATCCATGAATCAATGTGATCCGTTTCCCGTCTGACTGTAAACGGAGTCAAAGAGCCTCTCTGCCGCTTGTCCCCCGTTCGCCCTCGGTTCCCCTCAGCGACGTTCGCTTGCTCGCTTCGACCCCATTCGACCCCACAGCGTTGGAGGTTTCTGTGCCTCGCGTTGCCTTTGGCGCCATCCTCCCCGTCGGTGTCCTACTCACCCAGTTTAAAACTGACCCTCTGTTTATCCTCTGTAGGTTTTGGTCTGGATCTGAGTTACATTACTGCAGTTTAGTGAATCCTTGCCCGGAGCGCTGGCCCGATCTGACTCTGTGCATTTATATTATAAAATATTTTGTTTTAGAAGCTTGGACAGCAGAAACAAGCTCGGTCCAGTGAGCTTTATTGCTGTTTATGCACCGCTGTACTGAAATCTAAATGTTTTTGTTTTTGTGTCTCCAGCCCATAATTTAATATTCATTTTATCATATTGAATGAAACTAAAGTTCCTACACAGTTTGGAAAAGTGTGGAAATCTGTATTTATAAGTTTATCTCCAGACTATATCATGCAAAGGAGTTTTAGGGGATTGCATAATATGCCCTAATACTCCCCCAAAAATATAAATAAATAAAATAAAAAATCTTATTTTTTTATTTTAATAAAATAATAAAAAAGTAAATTATGTCATTAAAATAATAAAATTACTAGAATAAAGTCGTAATATTGCAACTTTATTACCAAAGTATTATGAATATATTCTCAAAGCATCTAATATTAATTCGACTTTATTCTTGAACTGTTATGACTGTTCTAATGTTATAACATCTTTATTCTTATATTTCAGCTTTACCCTCTCATTATACTACAACTTTATTCTCGTATTATTTATACTTTATTCTCATAATTTTTCAGTTTAATTTAATAATATTATAACTTTATTCTCGTGATTTCATTTTTTAAAGGTTTTCATTTTTTCCAAGTCTGACCCAATACTCTGTCGATTTCCTGTTAGACAACCTACAACAGTGATCTGTTCTTTAACCGATGCTAATAAGTGAATCACATGATGTTTGTGTAACCTCGATAATCGTGATCGGATTCTAGCTCAGTTCAAATCAGTTCTGCGTTGTCTGAATAAGGGCCAGGAGACAGAATGAGATGAAACAATGTTTATCTGTACGGAACAGAATATGGACTGATCAGGAATCAGGTTCATCACAGCACCTTACGAGGAATAGCATGTCATGTTAGCATCAAGCTAACATAACATTTTACCAGAGCGTTAAACTCAGTGAACCTACCTCGCGCCCATTTCTCATGAACTGGCAACGAGATGTCTGTGTTCACTATATTTAACACTGCCAACCACCAGGAGGGGGTGCTGTTTCACCCATTACACATGAACCCAAACTTGGAAGTAATGGGTGACCGGGTTCTATTATGACTTGGTCAAACAGAAATGACTGGCCAAGGCTGGAGATCACTTTAGTGAAATTTATTAAGCTTTTCTTCAGGTGAACGAAGATGGCAGGTGCAGAATATATACAAAGGACGTCCAAGGCAGGTTAAAATCAGACAAACAGCAGAACCTTCATTGTAAGAGTCCATCACCTTCAGCGTGACTTCTCAGGAGTCTAGCCACAGACTTTCCCACAGAAAGTCCAAACAAGCAAAAAAAAACAACAAAAAAAAAACCTAAGCAATTACTTCTAACTCAAATAAACTCTTAAAGTATACAGAATAATAATAATAGAAAAATTAATAAATAAATAAATTGGTAAACAAAAATACAATACTCAATTTAATAGAAAACACTCAGTACGTTCTGATGACATCACTACGTCATCACGTGACTCCCTCCCGGCGCGACACAATCCGGAAACAACCCTACTTGAAAATAGCACCGGGAAAATGTTTAAAGCTGAAAATAACGGGTTAGGATGAATGTTAACTGTAGCAGGAACACCGCGTGTGCACCCACGATGAACCACATCAGTTTAAACTGCAACAAAAAGTAAGTTAGCGATTGTGTACGTGTGTGCTGGCGTGCTCGCATGCTGACACGGACTCGATAATTAAGTCCCAGTCCCATTATGTGACGGCTCCTCTGTCACATAATGACAAGTTTTAATTCTATACAACATTAACTATGTTACATTTGCTAATTAATCAGTTCTATTAAAGTTTCTAAATGCAACTGAATCTAATGTGTGTTACAGTTATAGATGTTAGTACTGTAATGTAACCAGATGCATACGCTTCCGAATCTCATTCTATGCTGTGCAGATGCTCTGTCTGCGCTGATGAAGATTCACATGCCTCATTATGTCAAATGCTTGAAGTGGGTGGAACTGTTTGGGAAGCTTATTGATGTTTTGAGAAAAAAATAACAAATTCTTTCCTTACACAATTCAATTTCACCCTATTTATTCTCTTTAGATGCATAGAAATAGGTTTTTATACAAGTCAGCATAAAAATGTGTATGTCAAGAATATTTATTCGGTAGACGGTTCAAACAGATTAACTTTCACCTCCTGAGAAAACACATGGATTAAGCATCAGTAAAAGATTTGCAACTGGGATAATTATTGGAATAGAAGTCATTTTTAAATTTAATTATCTGAACACATCAACTTTTTGATGACTGCATCTATTGAGAGCAGCTCACATCAGACGCTCGCTCTTCTGAGCATCACAGCGTTTGATAGCGTCCTTCTCCTGTGAAGTTCAGCGTCCTTCATTCGCGAGCGAATCTTAGGAAAGTTTCTGATCAGACGCACAGAAGCCCCTTTAATATAAAACCCATTTCATCCTCCTCTAATTAGAGCTGCTCCAAAAGTCTCTTAAAGGTTTTAAAACTCTCCCGCGTGCCGCGCAGTAACCTACATTACCCTGATCCAAGGTCAAAACCACTTAGGAGACGGTAAAATGTTGATATATGGAATGCATTTAACCGTGGCGCTTAATGGCGGCATGTTTATGCAGCTCTGATGCTGCGGCGGCGTCCACCGACCCGCTGAAGGTCTGTGCGCCCTCAGGGCCGCGCCGTGTCTTCCTCCGCCTGTCCCGAACGCTCCCATTGGACCAGATGTTGGGTCAGAACGCGAGCTTGTCCTCAAACGAGGTGAGGAGGGAGATTTATGGCTGGTGATTTATCAGGAAGCAGGAAGTAATCAGAGCAAGACGACTGAGAGGAGAGTCTGCGCCAGTTCACGTGTTACACTGCAAAAAGCACAAAGGCTTACCAAGTAATAATTGGTTTCTAGTGCAAATATCTTAGTTGACCCTGTGGCAATAAGCAATTAGTCAATTAATCATATGATAAATTAAAATCAGGCGATTTCTTTTTCTTTTTTTGAAGGACAGTTTTGTTTACAGACTCTTCATAATCCATTTATTTATTTATTGTGTTTGATTGATATATTTTTGTTTTGGATATTTAAAATATCTTCCAGTTTCAGTATGAAGTGGAACTGGAAGATAATTTACTAAATTACAGTTTATTGGTCTTTGAAAAGCTGAACTTTATGCCATTGTCAATATATTATTTGGAAATGGTCTCAAAACAGCAATATAATAATTTAGCGCAATAATTATTTTAGTACGCTTGAAATTAACTCACTTACAAGTAACTTTTCAGCAAGATGCAGGACATTGTTTAAAGTCAATAATCCCTTAATATTGATAAAAAAGTACTTGTTGCACTGATAGTTTATTTCACTTACAAGCACAAACCTTTTTCCTATGTCACAAGAGAAATAATCTGCCAATAGAATAAAAGCTTTTTCACCAATATTAAGGAATTATTGACATAAAACAAACTCCTGTATGTTGCTGACAGGTTACTTGTAAGTCAGTTTTGTTTTTATCTAAGTGTACTGAGATTTTTGCGCTAGAGACTAGACTAAAAATACTTGGTAAGATTTTGTGCTTCTGCAGTGTTCGAGAAACATCAGAAAAATTAAAGGGGTAGTATTATGTAAAATCAACTTTTTTGTTGTACATCTTGACATAATGACTACATACCTCTGAATGTTTGAGAAACCCCTTAATCTCCATGGCAACTGCTCAGCAGTGGACCTAGCCCCGCCTACAAGGACGCAGCTCCTCCTCAGAGCTGCAGTTTTCAAGCTTCCAACTGCACAACTCGGCTCCTTCAGACTAGCCAGCAGCAATTAGCAAACACCTGGCTGAACTGCTTAAAAGCTGAGCTCATTACAGGAGCTGGTTCTCAGTGATACAAAAACATTGTTGAAGGGTTAATAGAGGAGCAATGTGATGACTTCCTGAAGACGGAGTTTCAGAAAGATCAGGAGATTCTTAAAGAGACAGAGACCCAATTTCTAGATGTTAAATTTTGCAGTCAAATTTAATTTGTTTTTCATAGATATATAGCATTTTTACAACAACTGAAGGTAACATAGTTACTTGATTGTGTCTAGAAAACACGTACTGCCTCTTTAAGAGACAATAAAGACTGGATACGCTTGCCGCCAGACAAGGTGATGGAGCTACTTGGCAGGCTGCTGTCAGCCTGTGATTAATCTACCACCGTGTGCGTCTAATTAGCGCCCGTACCGCTCCGAGTTCCTTGGCGTCCGCCGCACAGACGCTCTGACCCACGCTGAAAGCTCGGCGCAAATTAAAGCCCTGTAAATATTTGCTTTTAACTGTTGCAGACACATTGTTTCCAATTTTACGCTTCATTGGTCCACAACCCCAACATCCCTTCCTTCGCTCAGAAACACACTTGTAGAATCGCACTTTCAGCTTTGCTGCCTGCGTCCGGTCAGTGAATCCACTGACAGCACCTCCTCCGTCTAGACCACCTTCTGTCCGTCCCATTGAGCCTCTACTGTAGCTGGCAGTGTATCAGCCCATTGTCTCCACCGTCACATCAGTCTGGTTTAATATAGACTGAATGGAGTCTGAGGAAGGAGAGACAACAATGGACAATGCATGGAGATAGACACATGGTTGGCTTGCAGGGATGCTGCAGCGCAGAAGAAATGTTTGCTTTTTTTGGTTCCTGATGCAATAAAGTTGCAGGAATGAAGTGAATGCAGGCCCTACATTTGACCTACATACCTGTGCATGGACATTCATCAAACAGACATTGTTAATGCACCAAACCTGCAGTTGGATCTCTTAAAAAACAAGCAAGTACTGCTTGTCCTGTAGCTGTTTATAGAGCAATGATGCTTCACCTCTAGAGTTTGAAGGTCAGTTCGTACAAACGGGTAACATCTAGTTGCTTTTAGGATGTTTTCACACAGTATTCCAAGGTCAAAAGTTGCAACATTTGTTACATTTTCAGCTGCTGTGGTTCTCTTTCACACTGCACTATGTCAAACAAACAAAACTAGAGGAAAAACATGTTCCCCTCCTCACCTGTGGGGGTGCTGCACCAAGAACCACTGAAGGAAACGACATGAAAAATCTCTGAGGAAGACACAGAGCGCAACTTCCTTTTTCATGAATGTAAACAAAAATGCAGTGATTTGAGTGGTTGTAGGATTTCTTGTTTTTTCTCTTTCTAGCGCTAGACTCATGTTTGTTTTGGTTGTATTTACCCAGAATGCCCTGCACCACAGTCCACTTCGTGCTTTTGGGGCGGTCTTTGATCCGTTTGCATTCAAACCGTGTCAGAATTCACTTTAGCCGAACAGAAACCGCGGTTTGTAGACGGACCAGAGTTTGCCTTTTTGCACCATAAAACAATATTAGGAACTCAGTACACAGAAAAACACTTCTCCCAAAAAAGCTGGTATGATTTTAATTTTAATTTCCCATGTGTCGCATTTATTTCAACCTTCTGTCTGTTGAGGTTAAAGTCTGTCACCATTTGAAGATCAGAAAAGTGAGCATAAAATGAAGAAAATAAACCATAAGACCAAAACTGAGGGATGATGGATGCAAAAACCTTCAAATAGCTGTTGCACTGTTTGTTTTGTTATTTTATAAGTGCTTTGACCTTTGCCAGAGAAAACCAAATCTGTATTTGTTGTGAAGGTTATTCTCAAGCCAGAAAAAAATAGAAAGAAAATAAAAAGCAGCTTTTACTATTTTCAGAGCAAATCCTGGACGCCCTGCAGAGCCCATGGAGAGCAGTAAAAACCAGAACAGCTGTTGGTAACTGATAGCAGATTACACAGATAAGGAGAGTTTATCTCTGTGGCTTTGGAAATAAAAATATAGCAATGCTGCTTTCCTCTGAAATTTAATAAAACTTGTGAAACCGTGTTGGAATATTTTACGATATTCGGAAAAACGAGGGAGCTCTGCAGCGTACATGCAAATATTCGAAGCATTACTTTCATTTTAGCGTATGTCCTCCCTTCAGCTTTGGATCTGTTGAGCTCAGCTCTGACTTTAATAACTTCTGTCTCAGGTTGACACACGCAGAGCGATAAATAATAGGAGAAAAAAGCCTGAGATTGACAGCAGCCTGAGCAAAACTGACCTGGCCGCCGGCTCTTTTCTATTCACAGCCCACACAGAATCTGTCAGCTGGATGGAAAACATACAAACACAAGTCTGCCAAACACGGCCAATAATGGAGCATCTGCTGAGATCAAACTGATTCTTTTTACTGCGCCGCCGTTGTTGAATCGCTCGCCGTCGACCCGACTTTAGCCTTAGAGTTACTTTGCACTCAGGACGCCAGAAATTATGTCATAAAGCTGCAGACTGAGAGTAAATCCCACATTTTTACAGATTTGTAATTAAAAAGAGGCACAAATTGTCACAGGAGCAGATATATTATTCTAAAATGTTCTTTTTCTTTGTGATGCTGACTTTGACTCTCAACCTGACAACCTGTTTACTTTAAATCAGGGGTGTCAAAACAAATGTCCATTTTGGGTCATATCGTAAATCTGAATGTTCTTAAAGGGCCGGTTGTACCAGAATGCATTGATAAAACCCATTAAGATGTTAAAATATCCATAAATAGCTTTTTGTTTCAGCTTTCAATAAGTGTGTCTTAAAATTAAACAATTTTGAACATCTTTTTACACTGACTTTGGTTGTTTAGTGTTTTTTGCATTCAAAATCACAGATTTTGTGGTGCTAATTTAAAAATAGCACCACAATGTCTGATGTTACTGTATGATGTTAAATCTGAATTTTTGTTACTCGCTGTATCGATCGTGGACTATAATTTGACACGAGAGAGGCTGAGGCAGTAGTGACTTAAACGAAACGTTTTTGATCAATTTTGAGAAAAACTTGCAGTAAAATCAGGAAAAATGTGGATATTTGTTAATTTTGTGTGAATTTTGTGAAAAAACTGGAGGGACTTCTTGATGTGATTTCTAGTCTAGAAGGCTACATGAAAAGCTACAGTGGGCCATGAGTTTGGCATGTGTGCTTTACACTGAATGTGTTTTTACTAGTCAGGTAGAGGCTGGAAACAATTACAGAGGGGATTATTGCAGCTGCTGGATTTGGACCGTTCCTAGCAAGCCTTGCAGCCAAAAGGTGAATGGATGTGATTGTGATGCTAATTTCACCAAAGAAATAAAACATTTCAGCCAAAAATAGGTTAAGGTAACATCTGAAATCGAGGCTTGCAGGTGTTTTGTTTTGGCTCGTTCTTCCAGCCAAGGATCCGACAACGGTTGGCACTAACTTTTACTCTGCCCGGCAGCTGCAAGGAGAGAGCTTTACGTCTGTTTTATTTGTGTTTATATCAGACAAGGACTCAGGATTCAAACACTGATTTCATTTAGTATTATTTTGTAAGGGTAAAATGTTGTAGTTTTCGAAATCAACCTGGCATAAAACTGAAAAAATACAAAATTTTGACCACATTAGCCACAATAGCTGCTCAAACAGCCTTCAAATAGTCGCCTCTGAACAAACAGCAAGTCAAACTCTGAAGATGATGAGCATCAGCAGAAAACAACGACAGCTAATGTGATTTTATTGAAGCAAAGCATTTTAAAGGGGACCTATTAGGCAAAATTCACATTTTTCAGATTTTTGTAGTTTTATTTGGGTCTCAACCGCTTCTAAAAACAGCCAAAGAGCTTAAAAAACTTCCAAAACAGTCAAACATCTTTAAGCGATAAGCTACCTTAGTCTCTCAAATATTAAATCACAATATTACATTTTTTTTGGAATAATACGGCTCTTAAAAACAGCACAGGAGCTTAAAAAAATTTCTGTTTTTTTGGTGTTTGGAAAACAAAGGTGTCAAAAACCTCCAGAACGTAACATCACAAATCCACTGCCTGTCACCTAGCAACCCAAGCAGAACTCCTACATGTTTGGTCAGCTGGTTTTACTGTTGTTTGCGCTGTACAGTGGCTGTTGGTTGTGCAGGAGGCTCCACTTTTGCTTTTCAAAGATTTACAGTTGTTTATATACAATACAAAATCTAGAAATAAACCAAGAAATCGAAAACACAATGAAGGAACTATCAATTCTTGAGTCAACAAATCATCGTAACCAAAACATTTCATATCGTTTAGATACACAGAAGAGGCGTAATCTCAATAGTATTTACTATTAATGCTCTCAAAGTGGGTTAAGCTTGTTTTCACATTACATAATAAAGCTGCCCTGCCTTTTGCCTGTCTTAAATGACAACAACAGTGAGACTGATGCTAAAAACTCCTTATAATTTTCATGCTACCTGATAGAAGAGCTGAGACCCAGAACCTTCCACCTTTCCGCCCCTCTTGGCAGCAACATCATAAGTCTGACATCAGGCTCGAAGTTACAATCTGTAGGAGAAAAAATGAACAAGTAATAAATCGTGCAACGTTTTCTCTGCTGAGACTTGTTGTAATTAATGAGGGAGAAAATTGTTCACACGTGTGCGGACGAGGGCGACATTAAAAATAGAAGACCCGCAAAATGAAATTTAATTGTCTGTGCAGCAAATTTCACACTTCTTAAATAGTTTCTGCAGCCAGACGACAAATTTTTAAGACTTTAATTGTTTTGCTCTGGTTGATGATCTGTTCAGGATTGTTCTTTTTCCTGTTATGCAGGCTTTGTGGTTAGTAAGATTGTTTTTCACTCGTTATGGTCTCCTGCAAGTTTCTTGCTGCTTCTTATTGCAGCAGAAACAGAAACAGTGTTGCTGCTAAGGCAGAGTAGTTTAGTAATAATCTAATATAATAATAAGCAGAGTGTTGGAGGGAAGCTGAGAAGAGAAGAAAGTTAAATGGTTTCAGGAGAACATTAAAGGTGATTCAGCAGAAGAGTTTCAAAACTCAGTTTTGATCCTGTTATAAAGTAACTTTGTGTTCTTTTCCAGATTCTTATTTCTTTAAGAAATCATCTACACTAAATATTTGGGGGAATTTACAGAATATTCAGGTCAGGTTTGTACGATCTGTCACAGAAAGGAAAGACTTTAAGCTTCTGTATTTATAAGATAATTTTTTTTTTGAAGCAGGACTCTAAACAAAGAATATTTAGAAATCTAAAATGTACAAATTCAGTCACAGAGCAGATACCAGGTAATAATAATGTTCTAGTAGCTCATCAATGCAAAAAGAAATTAAATAATTAAATAAAAGTAATTAAAAATGTATGTACTGCCTCAAGCCTGATTGGTAATTTGGAGCATTGTTGAGGTATTTTTAATCTATTCTTTTCTTCAGGTTAGAAGAAAAGGTTAGAATAATAAAAGAACACACTAAGGGAACATATTCATGAATTGAGATTATATTACGTAATCTGTCCCACTGATTTCATTTAATGCAAAAAAACAAAAAACAAAAACAGATTTGGATCTTTTAATTTCTTAAATTCATTTTAGCATCTGGCAATATTACATAATGAAATTGTGTATGTATATGGAGGACCAAAACTGACAAAACTTAAAATAAAAGTTGAATGTAGTTATAAATGTTTTGTCTTTCCTTTTTCCTTATGCTTTTCTTTTTCTTTACGCATGCATTTTTGTCAAGAAATGTATTTTATTTTTGCATTTTCCGCACGTTTAAGGAAAAGAAAAAACTAAATATATATAGGAAAAACAAAATATCTACTGTATATTTCTGCTTTTATTTTTAACTATGTCAGGTTTGGTTCTCCATAATTACATAAATAGTCCTTGCACTGCGAAAACATAAAACTCCAGTATTGGAACTAGTTCTTTTAAAATCAATATTTAAGAATTATTGACCTAAAATAAGCTCTCATATTTTCCTGAAAAGCTGTAAGTTAGTTTTGTCTTATTTAAAGCTTACTAAGATATTTTCACCAGAAACCATAGATAAAAAAATAATTGGTAAAATTTTGTGTTTTTGCAGTGAGAAAAACATTTATCTGTCAGAATCGATGGAGAGAAAATTAATCGATTTCAGTTGAAGACCAGCTGATTGGTCCAGCACTGCTGAAGATAATCGTAAATAACTAATCTCGCTCGTCATTCTCGCCGTTTGGGGAATATTTCTGGCAGCAGTAATCAAAAACCGTCTGGCGATGACGACCGGTGACAGAATCCGATAATTGCCCTCACAGAGGTGGGACATTCGTGATCAATATGTGTTGAGTCCCGGCCCAATAGTTTGTCATGTTGTGATCAAAATCTATAATTAGTTTTCTTCTGATGGTAATAATTGTTCAGCAAGATGTAGGAGCTTGTTTTAAGTCAATAATTCCTTAATATTGATGAAAAAGTACGAGTTCACTGGCAGATTATTTCACTTACAACCAGATATTTTTTTATGTAACAAGTGAAATAAACATGCACTTTTTCATCAGTATTAAAGGGGCTGCATTATGCTAAATTCACATTTTGCAAGTATTTGTATTTCAATTTGGTTTCTACTGCTTCTAAAAACAGCCTAAGCACTGAAAAAAAACACTCAGACAATTTTTTGGCAATAAATTAATATTTGGTCTGGAAAACGAGCGTTTCAAAAGCCTCCATATTGTAACGTCTCAAATCAACAGGCCCGGGCCCGTAACCTAGCAACCTAAGCAAGGCCCAGCCCCGTTACCTAGCAACCTAAACTGAGTTCCGGGATATGTGGTCAGCAGGTTTTATATGAAAATGTTCCATTATTGTTGTGTTTCTTATTTTGATTACATTAGACTTGTTCCTGTTTTACTTTAGTTCAGCCCTTTCTCAGTGATTCTAGTCGGTTTGTTTAGTCCTTGCGTAGGAAAATTAAACTAATAATAATCTAGTTCTCCTGTTGTGTATTCTCTCTCGCCCCTTGTGCCATTTTCACTCTCTCCTCTCACACGTGAACCCTGTTAGTCAATCAGCCCGGTCTAATTTTCCAACATTCACTCTCCCAGTATTTATTCACCTTTCTCTCATTCCTACTGTGATTCTTTATTACTTCCCCCGTATTACCCTGCTGGGTTTTTTTGTTGTTGTTTTTGTTTGGCTCTGGCTCCCTGTGTTCCCTGGAGTTTTTATTTTTCTCATTACAACATTCAACACAGTTTATGCTCCCAGTACCTATCTACATTTTGGTTCCACCAACAAACACATCACAGACAGAAAGTACAACACTGGCAGATTATTTAACTTACAACAATAAATGTTTTCACAGGTTATCATTGTAAAAATCAGGAAGGAATTATTGATTTAAAACAAGTTCCTTTTTTAACTTCTGGAATCTTTAAAAGTGTTGTTTTGACTTTAATTTTGAAATAAAATAATAGATTGTCTCATGTAAGTTGTGTGAGTGGTCCTCTTTACTTCCTGCCTGCGCTGCTGCAGGTAAACGCCTATCTCAAACTTGTAAAAGACAAAGTGAATAAAATAATTTGACAAGTATAACTAAAAAATTCTCTGTATATGTTCTTTTACTGATATATAATAATTTTATCCTTGCATCCATGTAAACAGAGCAACATTGTTTCCGTTAGCATACCACACAGATGGCTCTATGCTAGGTGTCAAATGTTTGGCTGTTTGCTCTTTTCATCTTGTTTTTTTCCATGCATCTTAAACTTATTATATATGTGCAAGGATTGAAATGCATGCAGGTAGTTTGCAGGAAGAAATTTGGGATTAAACAAGTTAATCACATTGATTTTTTCCAGATAAAAAACATTGAAGTGTTTGATTGTAACTAAGCTGAAGGAGTATAAATACTTGTGGAAAACAGCGAACAAAACCAGCATGCACAGGTTTAGCAATGAAACTCAGTCGCTGAAGCGAGTCCTATTTCTAGAGAAAATATCTGCAGTAAAGTAGGTCTCTATCATTTTCTTTGTTTTATTCCCAGTGACACAGACGTATAAAAGCCTTTACCAACGGTAAAGAGGCTGATAAAGAAGTGAAAAACTGTAGAGTGGCTCTTATAAAGTTCTCCCTTTAGATTTTAAATCCTGAAATAAGAGGAGGTGGGTGAAGGAAGTGGGGTTTATTGTTCAGTCTTCGGCTGAGCGACCTGTGCGGTCTGCCTGCCTCTCTAACCCCGCTGGGAGGTTGAAGAAAACGTTCTGCTTCCGACATGAATCATGGATGAGTGTGTGCGGGTCTGTGTGTGTGCAATAGCGCCGAGTGTATGAACGCTGCTCTATTTTGGGGGGTAGACCTGTTCCTTTAAAGCTGTTTGTGGGAGTACAATGCAAAAACACAAAATCTCACCAAGTAGTTTTGGTCTAGTTTCTATTTCAAATATCTTTATATACTTGAAATAAGATTAAACTAACTTACAAGAAACTTTTCAGAAAGATGTAAGAGATTGTTTTAATCAAATAATTCCTTAATTTTGAAAATATATGAGTTTCACTGGCAGATTATTTCACTTATAATAGATAGTTTTTCTCTGTTACAAGTGAACAATCTGCCAGTAGAACTTTTCCATCAATATGAAAGGGGTTGTATTAAGCAAAATTCACCTTTTGCCCGTTTTTGTAATTTTTTGAGGGGTATCTACTGCTTCTAAAAATCAGCAAGCCGATTTTTTTGGGCAATAAATAAATGTGTTTTTGTGTCTGGAAAAGGAGCATTTCAAAACATTGTGATGTCACAAATCCTCAGCCCGTCACCGAGCAACCCAAGCAGAGTTCCAACATGTTTGGTCTGCTGGAAAAGACAAGTCTTTTATTGTTGACTTGCCGTCCAGAAACCACTTGCTGCATTCTTGTTGGTTGTGCAGGAGGCTCCAGTTCTGCTTTTCAAAGATGTAAGGTTGTATAATTATGCATCTGTTTGAAGTCATTTTCATGTGTGAGGATAAACGTTGAGTTAGGGGTGGGGGGACGTGGCCAGCAGCTAATTATTTGGATTTAAAGTGACAAAGGCTCAAAATAGGTAAAATCTCATTTTTAGAATGATTTTGTGCAAAGAAAACAATGAACATGTTTTTTTTTGTCCATAGACCTCCGTAACTTGTTCAAGGAAGCAAAATATGTCACCTTTAAGAAATTATTGATTTAAAACAAGCTCCTATCTTGCTGAAAAGCTACTTATAAGTTAGTTTTGCAATAGAAACTAGACCTAAAATAAATTTTTTAAGTGTTGCAGGGGATGACAGTGAAATATCAACCACATTCCCGTTTTTATACCGTTTGTTGCCTCAGCATCACCTTCTCCTCTCCCTCTCTGCTTCATCAATCACTTAAACTCTCCCGCGGCTCACAGCAAAGCTGGACCAATTAAACCTGCTAATTGAGCCAATTAGCAATTAAACACTCAGATGCACCCAGAAACTCTGCAGGTCCTTCCAGGAAGGCTGGAGTCTGCCAGTGTCTTGGCTTCTTACCAGAGATGCTTGCTCAGAAGAAGAGTGCTCTGCTGCCCACTCAGACTGGAGGTGTGATGTTTAAGAGTGAGCGCTTCCACAGCAGCCTCCCGTGGAAGTGGGACTATTAGCCTCCACTTCCCGACACTCTCCAACCCTGGTGTTGCCTTTCCTGAAGGGTTTCCGCCGACCTGAGAGAAGAGACCTGTCTCCTGTCCATCTGCATTTTCACCTTTCATCTGCCGTTTGTCGCCCTCGTTTTTACATTTTTTTTTTTCATCTCTGCCTCTCGGCCTTGCCGTCTCTTTTATGTATGAATGTGTCTGAGTTTCTGTCGGCGACGGGGCTCGGCTCAAAGCAGGCCAGCCTCCAGACTCTCCGCGGTTTAATTAGAGCGTGCGTTGTGCTGCCCTGCTTCTCTGAGAGCATATATGTACATCCACACACACACAGAGAAAGAGAGAAAGGGAGCGTGGGCAGCACAACAAAGTCCGCACTGAGGAGAACAAAGGCAGGCTGCAGTACATTTTCGTCTGAACCCACTGCACCAGAAAGAGACAATGAGCAATTAAAGACGCCGTAGTTTGCATCACAATTAGAACAACCTCAGAGAATCCATACGTTTCCGCGGATTTTCTCCCCTCAAAGATCTTGTTGTACATAAACTATATTGCTACATGAAGCAGCCGCGCTCATTTTATCTGCTCATCAGTCTATAGACTCCAATTATCTGCTGTCTCGCCTCAGGACATCTAACTCTCATACTTTCTCCTCCGAATGGCTTTATTGGCATTGAGAGAGGTAGAGAAAAAAAAGAGAGACAACAAAAACACAGAAGTGCTTCAGCTGGAGCATTAACTCAGTTAATGATGGCCTTAAAATGGATAATTATAGTGATCAAGAGGGAGAGTGTGTAAAAGAGAGGAAGGTGAATTAAAAAAAGAGATAATTATTTTGTTTTCCTGTGTGTTTCCGTGTGTGTATTGGTTTGCATGTGTGCTGTATCATAGCCTACCTGCTGACAGTTTATATCTGGAAAATAAACTAGTTCAGTTTAATCAAGTTAACTAAAGCTTTGAATTAAGTGTAGGGTTTGTAATCAATGAATCGCAAAACCATATATTGACAAAATGAGCAACATTTTTAATTCAAAACTCCTTTTTGTTGCTAAATTATGGAATATAAAGACATATAAGCTGAACAACAAAGATATTTATTATTTTTCATCTGCTATTTAAGTTATTAAACTATCAGATTATTGTAAAGTGCTAATATAGCCATTCAGATTTCAAATATTTCAGGAATCCCTAGTTATTCATGGAACTTGTTTGAAAACGTCTTTAGAAATCTGAAACTTGGACATCTGTGCTGCGCCAACAAATGTTTATTTTATACTAGAATATCTTCACTGATAGTCTAACTCCTATTAGCACAACTTGTACACAACGCTAACCTTTTCCAGCGTTCAAAAATCATTTTTTGAAGCGAAAAACTAATCCTGACCGAGTCAAGAGACGCGGTTTTGTTTTCCATTGCTGTTGATTGTAGGTGCAAATTGTGCGTCAAACAGCAATACGGGCTCCTTCCATATGTAAAAAAGAGAAAATGCAAATAACTGCATTAAAATTCATCTATTAATCTGTGATTAATTAATCAAAAATGAATTAATGTCCCAGCTCTAAAATACATAAATGTAAGACGATAGTTGAACCCCTAAACATTCTGGATTAAGTTCACAGCACGAAACATGAAATAATTCTTGTTCATTCGTCATATTTCATCTGAGAAGAAGTTTATATCATTATTTACTCTTTATCTGTTTAATTCTCTCTTGCTCCCCTCACAAACACAATGAGTGAAGTGAATGGATGAAGTCCAAATGCATCATCTTATTCACACAAATTCCTTTTCTATTGTCAAACAGCTAAATTAATCTGATTTATTACTTTTTATTTCATTTGGAGCTACCATCTACAGAATTCACTTTGTCAATAATGGGGAAAACCATCACAAACACCTGCAAATACTTTCAAACTTCTCTAAATCTGCTGGCCTGTTTTATAATTTAAACACAAATAATGTACCTTAATAAGCATCAATACGCACATTGGAAACCATTTTTCCACTATCGCAGAAGCTAAAATCTTCGACCGTTAACCAAAGTCAGAGGAAGTGGGTTGGTTTTGAAGCCAGAGAGCTGATTCAAACATGATGAAGAAAATATAGAGCAAAAAGATTAGGGTGATGGTAAAGAGGCATTCCAACCTCATCAGCAAAAAGTTACCAAGAAAGGTTTTTCCACTGATCAGTGAGAATGCTATGGATATTTTCTCACATGGTATATTAAATAGAAACATCTTCCCCAAAGTAAAACTCTGTTACGTTCTTCTTATTTTTTTTGAGAGTTTCCTGCCTGAGAAACTTTGTGTTTGTCTACCATATAAAATACTTTGAAGTTTAGCACCACAATGTGACAAAATGTGAAAAAGATCTTTTTACGGGATTGACCCAACCTGGATGACCCTGTTCGGTAGTGTCATGTTCTGCTGGTATAATCTCTGCTGTGCCTCGTCCTTTTATTGACTCCGGTTCTGTTACACGAGGATTTGAAAATTTCCACTTCGGATTAAATGAATGGTTGTACTACGAGTGGGCTCTCATTCATCCGTGGGTCAGTTAAGGCTTACCAAATGCATCCCTGTTCTGCGTTCAGCCAGAAAAATTTCCCCCGCCCCCGCCTGTTATAAGCTGCTTATCGGAGCACATTATTGACCTTTGACCTTACTGGGCAGTGAAAGGATCGCCCTAATCTCCAGCCTCTGCTCTCCGTCCTTTCGTGTCGACTGTACTTTATCTGCAGAAGCAAACCCTAAAGCCTCCAGGAAATTAATAACCGCAAAAAAAAAAAAAAAAAATCCAGGAATCATCAGTAGCCGAGTCGTTAGCTGAGGACTGACGAAGTGGCTCTGGACAGCATTGACTCTCCGTGGAGATTTGCGTGTAATATGGAGGAATGAGCGGCCATGTTAAACACAGATCAACTAGGGAGGATTTGGGCCCGATACAGGTCACACCAGCTTAGGACGGACATGTCCAGATCGTGGTTCAGCAGCAAAATACAGCAGATATGTGGATTTAAAGCGTCACAAAGTCCTGATTGTGTTATAAGGAAAAATAGTCATACACTGTATGGGTTTTTCTTCTGATAATGAAATAAACTGAGTGGATTGGGTATATAAAACACATTATGATTCATACATCTAAATGTACATTTGAAATTTAAGCTGAATCTTGTCAGAAAGCAAAAGTTTGGAAGATATTTTCTGTAATGAATTCAGATGAACACATATTTAGAAATATGTATTTTTATATTATTATTATTATTATTATTATTATGATTATTATTATTATTATTATTATATTTTTTAACTGTAGTGGGAGTAATTTAGTTTTGAAAAAACCCACACCCCGCCTTTTTACATTTTTTTAAAAATAAGATCATTAATTGATCCCACCCAGAAAAAAAATCCTCTAAAATGAATACGATCAATAGTGTAATAAAATGGGTAAAATTATTTCTTTAACTTACGAACCGAAAAGCAAATAAATCAAGCACAGTTTTAGTTTCAGTTTTTGCTTTTGTTGGACATAAAACCAAAATTATCAGTTAAATAATGAATAATAAGTATGTTTAAATTAAAACGCAAGCTTACATCAGACTGATTTTTGTCTAAGTTTGACAAGTCATGCACTAAAAAAATTAACTGGATCTCCAACTTAAAAAATGTAACTAATTTGTTACATGCAATCGAATTAAGTTTATAAAATTGTATTCATTTATGTTGATTATTTGTAACAAATTAACTATTTTTCCTTTTAGTTGCATCACTTGTTTTATTTTTTCAGCGTAGGTGTTTGAATGAGGTTTTATATGTTTTAACGAAACTAGACTAGAACAATTTAATAAGGCATCAACGATCTGTGCTTCAAATCTTAAGCTAACCGAACGAACAGATGAATCGATTAGCCATGCATGACTTCTCTGATGTTATTGATATTGAATTACTGCCATTTTGATTGCAATAAGAGCTTCAGCCCTCATAAAACCCAGGAGGCATCTGTCTTATGAGGGCTACTCTTATGTTCTTAAGCGTTTAAATGAAGATATTTCTGTCTAAATCCAAGCAAACAAAAAAAAATGGTTAATCTCTACATTGAATGGGGCAATATAATAAAGTGAGAAATGAGACGTTTCAAAGGTTGTAAAAAATGGATGTCAACTGATCCTCAACATGTTAATCTCCATGATAAATGTTCCCTTTTGATTGAGCTGCTTAGTGCCGCCTCTAGATTTAGAAAGTCTTTCGTAGTGTCTTTTCTCAGCTTGACAACCGTTAAAATGGGAAAAAACTGAATATATTTTAGTTTCATCTGTGATTTAAAAGGGCAGTTTTAGGTAAAATTGACTTTTTTGAGCTTTACATCACGTTATGATGTTATTATCTCGTCAAAAACATACTTGGAGTTTTGCTTTTATTCGTTCATGAATGTTTGAGAAAACCTTTAGTTGCCATGGCAACCATTCAGCTGTGCAAAACACCTGGGTGGACGTAGCCCCGCCTTCGAGACGCAGCTCCTCCTCTGAGCTGCAGTTTCCAAGCTTCTGAGCTTCCATCTCACAGAGCAGCTCCTTCAGACTAGCCAGCAGCAATTAGCAAACACCTGGTGGATTTCTGCATCAGCGGAGATCATTACATGAGCTACTTCTTAGTGAAACACTGGCAAAAATGTCACTAAAGGGTTAATAGAGGAGACATGTTGTGATGATTTCCTGAAGGCGGAGTTTCAGAAAGAGCAGGAGCTTTTAAAGAAACTGAGGCCCAAATTGAAGGTGTTAAATTACAAAGTCAAATTTCTTTGAAGTCATATTTGATATATAGTATTTTTATAGCAACTGAAGTTAACCTAGTTATTTGACTGTGCTATAAAATGACACTGTAGGCCTGGAAAACACTCTTATCTGCTTTTCTTCCTCCCATTCCTCTGTCTCACTCTGCAGAGTCCTTCATCAATCCAATTATCTGGACAACGGGAGAAGGACAGGCATGGAACGCAACAGAACCATGCCTGGAGAAGTGTTTTGGATCGCCTCTAATCAGTTTCACCACTGACCTGGATCTCATACCGAGGGCCAGACCAACGTCTTACCTTCTGCCTGGCGCTGATTGAAGAGTCCGTCTGATTTTGGTGTTTTATCTTGTTATGGTTTACCCTCTTCACCGCTGGACCGAACTGACAGAACAGACTAGAAGCATGTGGCTGAGCTCTTTGACTCCAGCCATGAACAACCTTCCACTAACTCTGAGTAAACAGAGTCGGCGGGGTTTGTTGTCCAGGACCAGACCCTTCAGGTTCGTGACAGACTGCTGCCTCATGACGGTGCTGAGCCTCGTCTTGTTTTTCAGTCTGGCTTCTTGCCAGAGAATGGACCCTTCGAAGCATCCCATAGTCAGCACCAACTACGGCAAGCTGAGAGGCGTCAAGAAGGACCTGAACAATGAGATTTTAGGCCCGGTGGAGCAGTACCTCGGAGTTCCCTACGCCACGGCGCCCATCGGAGACCGACGGTTTCAGCCGCCGGAGGCGCCGGGGTCCTGGCAGGAGATCCGCAACGCCACCCAGTTTGCCCCAGTTTGCCCTCAGAACGTCCACGGGGTTCTGCCGGAGATTATGCTTCCGGTTTGGTTCACGGATAACCTGGACGTGGCGGCGGGATACATCCAGAACCAGAGCGAGGATTGCCTCTACCTCAACATCTACGTGCCCACAGAGGACGGTAAGTTCGCTCTGTGAAGTGACGGGGTTGGTGGAGAAAAGAACAAATGGGTTTGAGTTACTAAGCATTTACGCTTTAGTTCTTGTGTCTGTGCCTTTCAAGCTTTCCAATCTTACAAAATTCTTATAAATACACAAGGAAATACATTTTTGTCATCAATTTTTCGGTAGAAAAAAGCAGACCTCTCTCTCTTTTTTGGCCTGGAAGATTTTGTATGTTCAAAACTCGTTTGTAGACGAGACATTTTCAGACTTACTTTAAAGGTAGAATATGTACATCTGAAGGCATTATTACCACTTGTTGGTAAATACGGCATTAATATAAATCAAATCAATATAAAATGATATACACTGTTTCAGTAGGATATCACAATGCTAATGCTAATGCTGCATCCGGACAGTAATTGTCTAATTAAATGTTTTTAGCATTTCCTGTCACTTATGTTTGAAGTTTGAATGAAAAAGCTGCTCAAATGAACTGAAACAGGTAAAAATTGCACTATTTTTGTGTTTTTTTAAGTGCATGTTTAAAATAGAAAACATTTCTCCTAACAACTATGATTAGAAAAAGTTCAGTTTCATATCTTCTAAAAATTTCCAATAATTTCTGTGACTTTTACTTTTTTCTTTGACTTACTACTTTTAAGGAGTTGCAGACAAGGTGACAGATTAACCGAAGTCTAATTCTGCAGTTGCTGCACACTGTCAGTCAGCTGGCTGAGGGAAAATTTTCTAATTTTAAGACGAGCAAACGTTGGTTTTTCACCGTGAAAAACAAAAGTGTTCATGCTTATAAAAATTAGCTGTAATTTCTGTCTCACAGTGCATTTAATCAGAAATCATAAGAGCTACGACAATCAGAAGTTTATGGTTGATTTCTGATCTTTGTTTTTCTACAGCTTTGACTTGATTCACATATTTCATATTATTCCAATTTCTCTTTAAGGGTTACAATATGAGATCATTCTGCAAAAGGGTTTTTCTGCCATTTCTGGCATGAGAAATCACCAATAATTCATGCTGTGTGCATTTTGAAAAGCAGGCTTTTAAATAAAGTCAAAATATCTCCATAACAACTTCCACAAAGAAAATGTTTGTTGTCAATGTGTCCTGCTGGAGTTCAGGTTTGGTGAAAGATTGTGTTTTTGAGTTTCTTACTTGCTGGCCATCTGTGAGGATTCAAACTGAAAATAATCCGAAAGGTCTTAATATTCAAGTTCTGTAAAACTTCAGTTGTCTTCATATTTTATTAAACTTTTTCTTGACTGTGTCTATTTGTTTAGGAAAACAACAAGTAGGTAATCTTTTAAAACACGGGGCTTGTTCTCTAAAGGTTTATTGAGTATCTGTTTCATATCAGCATTTTAGATCAATCAGGATAGTCTTTTAGTTTTTGTTTTAGTTTTATTTGAATTTGAGTACAACAGCATTAAAACAAATCCAAAGAAAAGAAAAAACTTAAACTATAGTTAAACTAAAAATAAAAGAAAAAACAGAATACAAAGCAACTTATTTCCACATTTAAGTAATTAGACGAGCTGAAACTGTAATATCTGACTGTGACCTTAAATCAGATGTGCTTCAGTTTTTTTGTTTAAGAGATACTCGAAATAAATATTAATTTCTGCTCAAATGAATCTACATTTTTATAACAAAAGCTTTTATTGTGTTTTTGAGTTGACAATAAATTCAGAAGTGATTGTTAAGTATTAATACAGCTCATACAATAGACTAGGGGTTGAACAACTATATATTTTTTAAGGTCGACTACATCATGATAATAGTCGAGTCGATGTCGACTAGTCGCGGTGACGTCATAGTGACGTAAGCGCAAAAACCCTTCACAACTACTTGGAGGCTTTATTAGCTATTTTCACGGCAAATATTGACCCCCCCCCCCCACACACACACACACTCTCTCCCCTTCTCCTGCTTTTACTAAGTCTATTATGGAGATTCTTCGTGAGCAGCGGGGAAAAGTTTGTTGCACAAAGTCGGGTCTGACTTTTTTTTTCTAAACACCGGCTGATGCTGATGATCTCTGGATAGTTACTATAGGAGTCAAATGATCACACTGACTACATGGTGCTTTTGGAACATCACAAGCCGAACTTGTTATGAACGGATCCCGTTTGGTTACAGCTGAATTCAACGAAACCACCTGCTTCTCCTCCGCCCGATGCGCGGCAGGAAGTTCTGCTGACTCAGCAGATTGAACGATTTAAGATATTTTCTAGTCAACGTCAACATGATAAAAGTCGAGTCGATGTCGAGTTGACTAGTCGTTGTGACGTCATAGCAACGCAAGACGCAAAGCTTTGGAGTAACGTACAGGCTTTATTACCCGTTTTCACGGAAAAATACGGCATTTACACAGAACAGCAACAAGTGAAACAACAAAACATCGGGATAGTTTATGATAAATAACAAGTTGCTGGGAAACCAACATTCAAAAGGAAACGCACATCTTTTAGATGGCATGTAAAAACAATAAAAAGAGGTGGCACGGGGGCGGGGGGGTAAATAAAGTTCACTCGCTGTCAGTATTCTCTTCGCTAAGAGTTGTTGGGGTTTTTTCTTGGTTGACATGTAGGAAAACAAGGGCATCAACATGAGCCGGATGAAGGCTTGCCCGCTTCCTCGTAATGGTATTCCCAGCGAGAGAGAAAATCCTCTCGCTGGGAGTGCTGGTTGCCGGAACAGCTAAATATTTTTAATATTTAAATATTTTAAATTTTTTCGTGACAAAGACACTCGCGAGCCGGCTAAGTGACATCCTTAGCGGGAAGGGGGCGAGTTTTAGACGGCTCGTGTTTTGTAGTGGACTGCAGCTGCAACTCCATCTCCTTTTAAAAACACTGTAAAACCACAAATATGCATCCATCTACATATCATTTAAACTAATGTATTAACTTATTTTTCTTGTGTCTTGTGACGCTGTGCTGTCAGATCAGCACAGGCTGTCACCACCGGCAATCACATGACTGCGACTAGTCGACATGAAATGTAAAAACTTGCGAGACGTCCTAGAGTCGACTAGTCGACTAATTGGTTCAACCCCTACAATAGACATGAATATTGATTTTTAGTTGGCTAGTTACCCACGTCAGGCATGTTTGAGGAATCCTCCAGCCACTAGATGGCAGCAAAGTGTTTCCAATATAATAACTGGCATGTGTGGAATATGCATCAACAGGTTTGATTAAGATCAGAAAGTGATTAGAGGGAAATGTTCAATTAAAAGAGGTTAAGGTAACTCAGCAATAGCTATCATAATGGATATACCAATGTTTAATATTTCTTCTAGAATTTTTGTAATTTCTAAAATGAGATCTATTAATTTTTTTATTTAGACCCAAAGCTACAGTTTGTTTTTGAGTTTTCAAAAACCCTGTAATTCATTTATACATATCCAGTAAATATCTAGATCCCAGCTGCAATTGGAGATTAAAGATATTATTTTAAGAACCAATCCTTTTTAGTACTGACAGAATCTTTAGAGATTCCTTTATTGCTGTTTTGTTTTCAGTTTTTCCTGTTATATTACAGCAAGAAATCTGTGTTTTGCTTTTTTAATGTGTTTTAATCCCTAAAATGCATTTTAAAGAGTAGAAGATTGTTTTACACATAATGAGTTTGACAGGAAGTTGCTGGAGTTTTAATTTCCCTAATCCAATGGACAAAACTCATCATAGCATCGCTTACAGGAGCTGCTTTGTTGGGAAGATATTCAGCAAAGAAACACACCAGTAGCTCTGCTATTCTTTTCTTTTTCTTTTTTTACCTCACCTATTTATTATTTGCCTTTTTCAAACAGTTATGCTCTATTTATGCACAGTATCACTTCTTCCAGTGACTCATAACTAAATTTTATTGCAAAAACAGAAAAACACAAATGATAAATCGCAAACAAAATCAGTACAGTTGTGTTATTACTTATAAGATGTGATAAGCGTTGTTCTGAGACTTAATCTGCTTTGGTTCTGTTAGAGGGTTTCTGAAATGAGCTGATGACTGAATAATAGTTCGTCTGACTCCTCTGGAGTCTGCAGGTGATTTATGAGGAAAAATATTTGACTTTTATCTCATTTTTTTGTGGCATGAACCCCTTTTTTTTTGCTGATTCTGTGGAGATTTCTGTTTGCCTAGCCACAACTCGCGGTGAAAGCAATAAAAAAAGAAAAATATTTCTTTTTCTTCAGAGGATCCGATAAGGAGTCTCCCAGCTTCCATCAGCGCTCCGTCTTGCAGCGCAGCGTGTTTGATAACATGTTAGAAATTTTATGCTTCTGCTTTATCTCCTGTATGAGCTACACAAAGCTTTCTGTAAGTCTGCAGGAATCCTGCTGCAAATTTTACTGGCTAAACATGGAGCGTTCAGCCGATATTGACTCATGCTGAGTCAATTTTATGAAGGAAATATTCTGTCAAATATCTGTTTATTGCAGAGAATTATACAAACATAGAAATAAAAAAAATAACTGATTCTGTTTTCCTTCTGCCAGATAATTGTTTGTTGTGCCTTAAAGAAGAAACAACTTATTTTGTTTTCTATTTCTTGGGCGCTCCACCCTTTGTAAAGCCGCCCTGGGTGACTGCCATATCAAAACCTTTCTCTGTTTGTAAACATTTTGCTCTGCAAGCAAAACCCAAAGGTGTGGGGTCTCTGCACATCTCTAGTTGTGTTTCAATTACAAATGTGCTCAAAATAAAACATGTGGTGGGATCATCATGCTGTGAAGTAAGTAGCTAAAATATATCTGGTATTCAGACTTATCTGGGGTGGATGTTTATATTCAAACAGGGCAACAAACTTAAACACTCAGTCAGAACTACACTGCAAATCTTACCAAGTATTGTTGGTTTCTAGTGAAAATATCTTACTACACTTAAAATAAGACAAAACTGGTTTACCAGTAACTTTTCTGAAAGAGATAGGGTCTTGTTTTAATTGACTAATTCCTTAATATTCGTGAAAAAGTTTTCATTATAAATAAAATAATCTGTGGAATCAGTGGAGCTAGTACTTTTTGAAAATCTATTTTAAAGGGGCTGTATTGTGTGTTTATGTGTTTTAGTACAAAATTAGTTAACTATGTTAACTTTAGTTGTTACAAAAATGCTAAATAAATCAAATATGACTTAAAACAGATTTGATTTTGTCATTTAATGTCTTGAAATTGGGCTTCTGTCTCCATAAAAACTCCTGCTCTTTCTAGAACTCATCACATCGCTCCTCCATCGACCTTTTAACTAGTTTTTTCACTGAGAAGTTTCTCCTATAATGAGCTCAGCTTTTACTCAGCTCCACCAGGTGTTTGCTAACTGCTGCTGGCTAGTCTGAAGGAGCTGACTGGGGGAATGCTGCTCCGAGGAGGAGCTGCGTCTCGAAGGCGGAGCTAGGTCCAACCAGGCGTTTTGCACAGCTGAATGGTTGCCATGGAGATTTAAGAATTTCTGAAACATGCTGGTTTTTGATGAGGGAGTAACATCATAACATAAAGCTTAAAAAAGGTCACCTTTACATTATTCTTTAAGGAATTATTGGTTCCTAAATATAGCTAAAAGGTTTCTTGTATGTTTTGTCTTATTTCAGGTGTACTTAGATATTTTCACTAGATATTAGACCAAATACTTATTTTTTTTTTTTTTTACATATTTTTGCAATATGGAAAGAAATTGTTTAGAAGTAAGCATGCACATATGTTAAAATGGCCCAGTCAAAGTCCAGAAATAAAGACTGGGAGGAATACATTTGAAATACCAGCAAAATCCATCTCAGGACTTTTGCCAAGAAATAAAATGGTCCAATTCAAGACCATTTACACGCTGTCCTGTTTATTTCCTTCCTTGAAGTCGTTGGTTTCTGTGCCATAACGAACTCTGAACATTCCCTCACTCCAAGTTTTCTGCTCTCCCGTCTTCTGACAGCTCTAACACACCGTCTCCTCCCCCTCTCCTCTCCAACACTGCAGCCCTCAACACCTCGTCACGGCCACTTTCAGCTTCTGTGGCTCAAAAAGCACACGATGCCATGCATCACATCTCACACACGCACGCACGCACGCACGCACACACACACACACACACACACACACACACACCCCTCCCCGTCGTCTGAGATGCGGTGGAAATGTAAAATAACACATACAGGAATGTATATGGTACACACTGTACCAGCAGCTTGCTTACATCCTGTCCTGTTGGTGGAAATGTCACACAGATGTAAAACGGATTCCGACTGCGGAAATTTATTTGCATGGAGTATCAGTATTCACGAAGCATCCTGAGTGGTGTCAGAAATCATTATTAGTGTGGTGTGTGCAGGTTAATCTCTTTGTTTTCCGCCTCTTTTCCTCCCACTCTTGTTCTGAATATTTTGTTTGCAGCTCCTGCTGAGAGGAGGACATAGACTGCAAAAACAGAATCTTGCAAAGTATTTTGTGTCTAGTTTCTAGTGCAAATATCTTAGTATACTCAAAATAAGACAAAAACTAATGGTAGCACTTTATCAGAAGTGTCACTTGGTAAATAATGACACTTTTAATGCAAAGTTACATTAAAGTGTCCAATAAAAGTCTATTTTAAATGTCAACTTTGTTCTTATTTGGCAAATAATGACACGTTTATTGCAAAGATACATTAAAGTGTCCAATAAAAGTGTATTTTAAATGTCAACTTTGTCTTATTTGACAAATAATGACACGTTTATTGCAAAGTTGCATTAAAGCTTGCATTAAAACTGCCAATCCTTGCCTTATTTGGTTAAAAAATTACATTTTAATGTAAAGTTGCAATAAAACATCCATTAAAAGTCTATTTTAAGTGTCAGCTTTGTCTTATTTGGTAAATAATGGTGCTTTTAATGCAAAACTACATTAAAAGTTGCATTGAACATGCATTAAAGTGTCATTATTTCCTGACAACAGTGACGAATATTTAAGAAGACTCCTTCATGACAGTGTCATATCAGTCTAATGCAAACCCCTTCAAATAACGTGTTACCAAACTAACTAACAAGTAGCTTTTCAGCAAGATATAAGAGTTTGTTTTAAGTAAATTATTCCCTAATATTAATTAAAAAGTATTAGTTCCACCTGCAGATTGCCTCACTTATAACATGGGAAAATGTGTTACCAGTGAAATAATCTGGCTTTTAATCAATATTAAGCTCGAGAAAATTTACTCTAAATTAGTTTTGTCTTATTTCAAGTTCACTAAGATTTTGTGCTAGAAGCTAGACCAAAAATACTAGGTAATGTTTTGTGTTTTTGCAGTGTAGGGACTTGGGTAAATTGGATTAGTGGAACAAAGATAACATCAGGTTTTGGGCAGCAGTTAAATCTGAGCTTGTCGCTTGACACATATACATTGAGTATGCTCTAGTTTAAATTTTGTTTTGTGCGTTTTTTCATTCTCTTCCAGCCTCCGGAGGCTTCGTGTTTGAATCCTCCTGTCATTTTTAGGGCACCCTTTAGACAGAATCCTTTAAAATCTCCTCCAGTTTTAAGTGGATTAATCCTGCAGAATTGCTTCTTAATGCTTCCGTCGTTGCAAAAGGGAAACAAGTGGAACACTCTGACATGAATGCATGCTTGCTTATAGATAAACATTTTTGGTATCATTTGGCAATTACTCATGGCTCTTTATCCAATACTTAAATGTTTAGCACATGTTGCAAAGAAAGCCATGTCTTTTTTATTATTTCTAATTTCATCTGCCTGAATGTGTTGGTGAGATTACAGCAGTTACATATTTAATTCATCGGTTGCTAATGTTTCCTCTGGAAAAGGATTTTAATGTTATATTTGTAACATATGGCCACCTTATTGCCAATATTTTCGTAGCAAGTTTAAAAAAAAAAGTTACTTATACTCTAGAATCGTCTGAGGTAAAAGTACAGTTCAATTGTTTTGAAGTACAGTACCATAAAACAGATAAAAGAAGGATTTTGCCTGCAGTAGGTAGTACAAAAAGTATTCTTCAGTTCTGAGAATCATAAAGATGCTAATAAGGGAGTCAAGCTAACACCCTAGCTGTGAAGCTAATAGCTAATTAGACTGGAGCCTGTTCAAGGGTGAATTTCCACCATTTACAGCAACTCAAAGTCAAAACCAGTTTGGAAAAATACTTCATAAGATCTTAATAGCTCTTTTATACCTCACTGGTTTTGCATTAGGGTGTCGTTTAAATCGATGTACTATTTATTTTAAACAAGGATCATTCCTGCTGATGCACAAAATGTATTAAAAAAATTGCTAAAGTTCAGCAACATTCACTGAGGTTTTATTAGCTTCCCTTTCCTGTGAACATAATCTTATGTTTTGTTTTCTTGGACTTAGAGTTGGTCGACTGTGAGTACCTGCAGGTCACCATAAGGATATATCTAGTGTGTAATTTAACAAATTAACACCCAAAATGTTCAGATATAAAAAGCAGTGGAAACATTTCCCTCTTGAAAACAATCCAAGGTTCAAAGAATGTTCCTGTGTATTGATTTAATCTTTAGATGGAGGAAATTCCTTTTTGAGTGGACAACTAGATTAGTAGATTAGCTAGTTAGGAAACAGGAAGTCAAATGACTTACTATGACTTTTTGTATATAGCACAGGAAGGCAGAAAGAGAGCAGTTTAGCTTTAAACTGACGAGCTATTAGCTTAACTGTAACATCTTTTTGCTCAACTCTTCCTTGTTATTATGTTGACTCTGACTAGATTAGCTTGAGTCTAGCTACTCTTTGTGGTTATTAGCTTGAGTTTGACTAGATGTTAGCTCATCCCTTACTGGTTGTTGCTTGATTGTAGTTACTTGTTAGCCTACCTCCGACTGCTTGTTGTGCAACTTTTGCTAGTTATTAGCTTGAATCTACCTTGGTGAGTGCTTGAAACTGCGCAGTTGCTAGCTTGACTACGACTGGTTATTAGCTTGATTGTATGCAGAATCAGGCTAGTGATTCTAAATGATTAGCTTGATTCTGAGTTACTAATGGTTTCATTTTGGCTAGTTATTTGCCTGATATATGGTGTCAAGAAACTATTTTGAGGTTTAGATCCTGTGATTGTGTTCAATAAAACACTAAGCATAAAACAATACGGTGATTTTTCAACAAAAAAAGAAAATCTGGCATTAGTGGGTTTTATTTGCAGCAGATTAGACACAAAATGGATAGAAAACGGGATAAATATCAGCAATGTTCGCACACTGTAAAAAAACATTTTCTGACTAAATGTAACCCTCTCTCTCAGTTAAGAGAGTTTCAACTCAGTTAAGTGGTGCCAACTTTAACAGTTGCCCCCAACACTGCTTTCTTATTGACATTCTCTCTTCTCATACTTTTCAAAATACTTAATAAAAGCTATTGCTACAACTTCAATAAAGTTGACCTAGCTGTCTTTTGCAATTATATAAAACTAAAAATAATTAGTTCAGAGAAATTAAAATATTTAATTAAGTTTGAACTCAAGTTGACTTAACATAACATTTTACATTTTCATACCTTTTTAACTCCTTTCTAAGTTAAGTCATAAGTTAAGTTATAATGTTCATTTTGTGTTAGGAAGCTAACCCCACACACTGGCACCAAAACTTAGTTTTTAGATGGAAGTTGTCCATCAACATTTCATATTCTTCCCCTAAGAATCTGTGCCTCAATGTCACTGACTCTAGGTTTAAAAACCCAAAGCTCGTGATGAATTCTGCAGGTTGCCAGGGGCAACCAACCTGTCAAGCTGCCTGATGCATCCTGTCCTGTTTTTAAGGCTTTTTCTCTTCCCTGTACATAGTCATATATAATACATAACACTCTCTGTAACCTTTCCACCCTATAAATATTATGTTTCACCACCCTACGTTAGTGATGGATGGTCTTGGATTTCCACCGGTTGCAGTAGAAAATTAACTTCACAGTTCAACTGTTATGTGCAATGTTAATTATTACCCATCTTGTTTCACCTTTCCTGTGGTTCTATAATATTATGTTTTAGGCCTAAGGGAAGCTGGCAGGGTGCTCTTTCTCACCAAACGGAGGGAGGCTGGGGTCTCCATTGGTTCCTTTGGAGACAACATCTCATAAATCATAGAAAGAGGTTTTCGTGTGGCTCCTACGGAGTCACACTGGATCGATGGATGAGGCAGGGAAAAGGAAGGACCTCCACCGCCCCCAAGCTTGCAGAAAAACCCATGATTCTCTCAGCAGTCAGCAGCCATTAACACGGAGCAAGCCTTCATGCTAAAGCTGATTTTAGTGTAAACGTGTAAATGGTAGTGTTAGCCCTTATAAGAAGGAAAATAGCAGGATAAATGATCACAGGAGACAAAATCACGACTCTTCCACTCACTCGAGTGTATTTAAGCTAACGAAACAAAAATATTCTCATGACAAAGAGAGCAGCTAATAATCACATAATTTTTGCACACCATTTTTGTATAATCTTTTTAACTGCAAATTATTTAAACTATATTTTTCAACAAAACCAGCTGATAGCTGAATACTTTTCACGCTGCACATTAGCGCCAAACAAACTATTCTGTGACGCAAAGCAAACTAAATACATACACGGCTAGCATTCTCTTACAATTCTTACCCCATTAATTACCTTAAGAGAAGGGAAATAGTAAAAGAAATGATCACAGGAAACAATCACTGCTCTTCCACTCACTCTCTTGTACTGAGTGAGAAAAAAGCCACTCAAGTCTCTTGAGTCCCCCTGGTGGACCTCGCAAGTCACAGCACTAAACTAACCCCTCTTCCACACAAAGGCAATTTAATTACTGGACATGGAAAAAGGCTTAAGTGGCTAAATGAAAAATCTGCAGAAAGTGCCAGTTTTCCAATTCAACTAAATGGGACGTATTATGCAAAATTCACAGTTTGCATGTTTTTGTACTTCCATTTGGGTCTCTGCTGCTTCTAAAAAGAACCAAGTTCTTTAAAAGAATACCAAGGTAGTTTTTGGCAATAAATTAATGTTTTTTTGGTGTTTAGTGAAAAAAGCTGTTTTAAAAACCTCTGGAATATAATGTCACAAATCAGCAGGCACTGCCCGTTACCTAGCAACCCCAGCAGAGTTTCTCCCATTACCCAGCAACCCCAGCAGAGTTCCGCCCGTTACCTAGCAACCCAGGTAATGGGTTGTTAGTGTAACCAAGCTGAGTTCCAGGACATTTGGTCAGCTGGTTTTACCGCTGCATGTGCTGTACAACTACTGCTTGTTGTTGGCTTGCCATTCAGAAACCACTGAATTCTTGTCTTTTGCACATTTTAAATCAAATTAAGTAATCATATAAATGCAGATAATCAAAATAAGTTAACCTAATATTAATAAAGTCAAACTGATCAGCATTGTACCCTGCAACAATGGCCATTGTGGAGGATTCATTATCGTAGAGCTTCGTCAATCAAACAGTATTCTTAGTTTAAGACATCAATTTAAGACCACATTTGGGATTTAGTAATTAATTAGTTTAATGGCCTGAAAAGTGCTATCTGTAAGCACCATTGTTGTGATGACCGTATTGTTTTTGCAGCTCATTTCTAAATCTGCTGATCAGCAGATTCATTGTCTGGAGCCAAATCAGCCACTTGCCACGTTTTTAACCAGCCTAATGTGTGGTAAGCTTGGGTTTCATACCAACAAACTGCTACAAAGGCCCCTTTTAAGATGTTCGCTCTCTTCAATTAGTCGCCTCAAGAAGGCGACGCATTGGTTTTGCCAGATAGCCCTCGGAGATTTGATCTGCTAACCTCAGCGTTGTCAGCGATGCGCTTCTTTGGCTGAGCTGCAGGGTGCGAGCAGAGCGCCCCATAAATTATTCCATCCAATACTTCATCTATCTCCATGCATCAAGCTCAAACTCCAGAGTCTCCCCATCCTGCAATATTTCAATTTTCTGCTGAGATTCATCAAGAGGAGTTCAATACTAACACAATAATGCTCACGGCGTCCGCTGGGCCATGCTGCAGCGTCGTCAAAAGGGCCAGAGTTGAATGAAAACAAAGAGATAAATAATAGAAAGAGAGACGAGGATGCCGGCAAGCAGCAGTGGAAATATGAAATACATTCTTTCTCATGTCAGAGAAATCCTTGATTATTCTCTTCTAGCTCTTTTGTATCAGCACTCTCTCCAGGCAGGCTCAGTGGATACGTGTCACGGTGCAAAGATGGGAGAAAGGCGGGGAAATATAGATCATACATCTTTCTACAGCCAGGGATGAACGATGCAGCTCACACATCCTTCATCACACACCCTACAGTTTTCATTAGTGCGAGTCTGCACTCCACGACCGAAAGACAAACTTGAGTCTTTAATAAAATAGACAAGGACATGACAAGAAGCAGAGTCTGATTGAAGTTTGGGATCTGGAGATTAGGTTGGAGGTCAGAACACCTGCAGCCTTGCTGTCAAAATTATGGAGTCCGTCTCAGTTTTTGCACCTGAAGTGAATATCGTCTTCTTGTTCTTCTTTTTCGCTTATCGACATTCTCCTGTCATACGAGACAACGTCACGTCTTCTGTCTGCCTTTCAGAAAGTTGTTCATTCCACATAGAAACAATACAACTTCTGGAAAAGTACTTTAAACAAAAATCTGTTTTATTCGCATCACATTAGAGAGAAGATCAGTGACATTTAGTTCAGTTTGTTTCGTTGGAAACTTCCAAATGATACAATCTGTTAACTTTAACTAAGGTAAGGGAATCTGATTTGTATAACACATTTTCAGCAAGAAGGCAGTTCAAAGTGCTTCACATAAATTAGTAGGAAATACGAAGAAAACAACAAACCAAACGGTAAAAGTATAAAACTAAATATTGGTTCCCCATGTTTAATAAGAAAGGGTACAGTAGTTCATAATTTATAAACTAATAGGAGTTTCTCTGGATCTTAAGTTTGTTTGTTTCTAACATTAAGTATATTATAATAAATACAAATCTGTCTGTCTGAACAAACCAGCAGACAGTGTTGCATGTTCATTAATGTAATCAAGCATGTGGTGACAGTGGGGAGTCATTCTGTGAAATTCAATTCAGTTTATTTTAGCATCAATTCATGACAAATACAGTTTTACAGTTTATTTATACAAAAAGCTAATAGTTAAGCATTCATTTTTGTTCTTGTTGAATGTTGTATCTATCAGTAGTTATGTTTTAATGTCTCTACTGTGATGGTTTTTATCTTATTTACTCTGTTTATTATTAGTGAATGCTTTTTCAAATACAAATACAAATTGCCCTCCAGTGGATATTAAATGTACCTCGACATTGGAAAGAAAGTGAATTGAATGCAGTTTTATACATTAGACCTCAGCTGATTCACGGTTCAGTATTTGTGGATTTTTGAAACTTTCACCTATTTGCTGATTTTTTGTTGTTGTAGAGAATAGTAAAATATGCAAAGGAAAAAGCAGCCTGAAATTTTGGATTAAGAAGAAATATTATTTGGAGGGTTTTTACTGGTCTTTTGGAAATTGGGTAATAACCATGAAGGATGTTGTAACCCTAAAAGAAATTAGATTTCTCTCTGCAGATTTATCCTGTAAAATCAAACTGATGTGAGATAAATGGTTGTGAATGACTGAGCATGAATAGAAACATTAGTGAGTCTGTTTGAACTGCAGAGAGTTCAACTTCCTCCCTCCAGAAAATGAATCATGAGGTTCGTCAGAATTTCCTGCTTTGGTCCTCGTTACTCATACATGTCCGACTTCGGCTCTTAAATGCAGACATGAACTGTGCAGACGAATCAAATGTGGCTTTAAAATGTAAAGATAAAAAGTGATGCATGGTAAAACATGGCAGAAATTTTAAAGGATTTTGGTTTCCATGTCTGGCTCTAACTCTGAGTTTCTCTCTTTGGGTCTTGCCTTGATGGTGATCTCTGTCCAAACTAATCTTAAATATCATAAACAAAATAAGATCTGATACAGTTGTAGATCATTTATTATATGTTTTATATTTTAAAGTGATCACATTTAAGTTGTAAAACTTCCTTTCTGTCAGATTTTGGAGCCTGAATAATCTTTAATTTAATATCTTTGTAATGAAAAGAAAATCATTGCTCCCATTTTCTGGTAAACCTTAACAGTCCAAAGACTTATTCAGGACCAAAATTACACATTTCCTACTGTTGTAACAGTGGGCCAAGCACAGACGACCCCAGGATGTGCATATCAAATGTGAAAATTCTTCACTTGTTACAATCGATGGACATGGAAAAAGTCTTGAAGTGGTTGAATAACAAATCTGCAGAAAGTGCCGGTTTTTCAATTCAATTAAAGGGGGCATATTATGCAAAATTCACAGACTGCAGAGATCCATTTGGGTTTCTGCTATTTCTAAACACAACACAACCTCTGAAAAAAAACAACCCAGCTAGTTTTTGTCAAGAAGTTAATGTTTCTTGGTGCCTGGAAAATGAGTCGTTTTAAAAACCTCTGGAATGTAACGTCACAATTCAGCAGACACTGGTCGTTATCTAGCAACCCCAGCAGAGTTCCGCCCGTTACCTAGCAACCCCAGCTGAGTTCCGCCTGTTACCTAGCAACCCTAGCAGAGTTCCAGGTGGCTTTACCCTAAAACACCTGAAAACTGAGACTAAAATCTCATTTTTCTAATAATGATTTAGTGCAAAAAATGTACTGAACATGTTTTGTATAGACCATAGAATTGTCTTAACTTGTCCAAAGAAGCATAAGTCACATTTAATGGATTAATATAATTGAAGTGATAACTAAAATAATAGGTATTTGCAGCCCTAGCAGTACTTAGTAATTTAAACAATATTTATGCCTTCGGTTGCAAGGATCAACAGTGAACACACTGGGATCTTCAGAAAGGAAACACTTTGAGAGGAAGCTGCAGGAGGTGTTTGAGGAGGAGCATGGCGGATCTGTTCCTGTTGGGCTGGGCCTGAATGCCTGAAAGGCCTGGTGTGTTCTGCCTTTCGCTGCTCTCTGAATGAAGGAATTAGCAGCAGCAGCTCCAGACTATTTATAGCCCAAACGCCAGAGAGAGACAGAGAGAATGAAGAGAAGTCGAGGTTAGAATATGAGCGTTGATGCACGCGTGGGTGGATTTTAGTTCCCTGCATCACATGATCACAACAATCTCTGTCTCATTTTGCTTCATTCATGCCTGTCCTCCCGCTTCCCACTCTCTCTACATTCATTTCTCGTATGAGTGTCCCCCACTTCCCCTCTGGTTTTCTTAAAGATTCCCAGTCACCTCCATATGCTTTGGATGAGCAGTGAAGGCAGAAATAGGATCCAGCACCACAGAGTCCATTTTAAATGATCTTTTTAGCCTGCGGGGAATTGGGCCGACTTTAACAGTGCTTAGATAATAAGCTCCCAGGCTTTGGCCGCCCGTGTTCTTCTGGCTCGGCTTCTGTAGTGCAATCTGGGATATCATCTTATTTAACACTGGGACTGATGAAGTGCATCTAATGGGATTTGATGATGTCTGATACAGGCTGTCCTATCAATTAAGCATCCCATTTAAGAACCAGCGCACACTGACAGACCTTACTGGGGACTGGAGAGTCCTTGGGTAACACTTACCTGCTGGCCTGTTAAACTTTACAGGAAAAAAGCAACATTTATTACATTTATGTCAAAATGATGCTATATTTGAGAGAATGGGATTACTTTGACATAATTTAATAAAGGTTCACTATACTTACTATATAAACTGTATGTATACAGGAACCCCAGATGGCATTTTAGTTTTGGTTTGAACTCACTTGCAACTCATTTAAGAATAGAAAAAAAACTTGCTGGCTCTGTTTACGTTGACTATATTCTTTCTCAATTTGCCATTTCTAATATAATATAAATTTTGAAACTTGTTTTTGGATAAGTTTTGGCACTAGAATGAGGTGATTTTCTTCTTTCTTTGACCGAATCAAAATTGGTTTATTTAGCAAAACTGCAACGGGAACACTTTTTTTCACATGACAACTGGCTGTTACTACTGGTGGAAACCATGAAGAAGAAGACAACAGGAAGTGGCTGGGGGATGATGTCGTAGCATTTTGTTTTGATGATTTAGCGCGTGAACAAACATATTCACATGCAGTTTGAATTGTTTTTTTATTTAATGGAAACACCACAATTTCAAAATTGTGATTTTTTTTTTACATTAGCAGAATATCGAACTTTGCAAACATTTGTACTGGATACGTATTTAGTGTGGAAGATCACACATAAACTTAAACTTCTAACTAAATTTAAATGCCGATTTGTAAGATATTTAAAGCAAAAATAATATATTGTGCAGATTTTCCTCGCACTGACTGCAGTTTGACACTCAGCTTAGCTCTACTTAGAGATGAGTAGAATAAAATATCCTTTATTGCCCTACAATGTATGAAGATAAACACTCATGTGTTACTTAAATGGCATCAAATCGGTCAAGATTAACAAATACAAATATTGTCATTTTACCAGATTTTAAACACTTATGATAATTGGCTTTTTAAATGTTGGATTCAATATTAAGCTGTGTGGAATCAGTAAAACATCTAATTTTAAAGTTAGAATTGAATCTTGCAATGAGGACATATGCTGCAAATTATAAAGCCAATGAATTGGGTTTGAAATATGAATTCGGCCCAAATATTGATGTCGCAGTTTGGAAATTGACAACAATCCGATACCAAACTTCCAGCTGAGTTTGTGAGTTTAGCCATGTTTGGTGCAGGGAAGCGTGACATCAGATCCGAACGACCGTCACGTCAGCTGATTCTTCCACAGCCTCACTTAGATTTCATATATAGTGATATGGGGGTAGGAATAAAAAGTCATAAACTTTTCTCATCTTTTATCATTAATCATTCAGTTTGTTGACACGCTTTACATTTTCAAATGCTGACTCGGCCGTTTCAGAGCAGCTTTATGTTAGCAGAACCTGCAGCCGCGGGAAAATATCATGCAATACTGTGAAGCAGAGACAACCTTGAACAAAAATAGAGAATTAACTCATTATGTATGCGTCTATGAGCTAAAAAGACATTAAATAGCTACCCTGCAAATATGAAAGGATATTAATTGTAATCCTTTATGCTGCACAGAAAGGGGAACCACTTAGATTACAAAGTTTTATTTTTTTATGTTTTATAAGTCATTTAAGAGCTCATTCAGACTCTTCTACCTGAACCCAGAAGCGGGTTGTGTTCGCAGTGACTCTTATTTGAGTTTGCTGTGGTAGTAAAATTATTAGAGGATCAAAGAGCCCGGCTACCTGGGAGGCAAACCCAAAATATAAACTCAGCTGTCAGGGGAAATCAGGAGCCAGAGTTCACCTTAAGGCTGACTTTTATGGTCTACATGCTTGTAAACATACGTTCATTCACATGTTCACCATTCTGGATAGAAAAAGGGCTGACAGGCCGTAGTCATCATTATACAGTACAAGTCATGTCTCCTTTTTCTCACGTTTTTTTTTCCCTTTGCTCTCCTACCTCTCATCCTCCAAACTCTCTCTTGCTCCCACATAAATAATACACCCCATCGCTTTCAATGCATCTCAAAGGGCCATCTCTTCAGGGCTTCTGAGGCTGAGGTGGCCAGGAGCAATGCATGCAAATTACCCTTCCTGCACACACACACGCACGCACGCACATCCACACACACTCACACACACACAAAGGGGTCCCTCTGCATGATCCTGCTGCTCAGTGAGTCTCCTGCAGCTCTGAATGGAAGGTGCCTGGAGAATGAGAGAGGAAGAGGAGGGATTTGAAGCAGGAAGCAGTGAGGGAATGGATGGATGGAGCAGGGGGTGGATGGATGGATGGATGGATGAATGAATGGAGGTTATCCAGAGGTAAAGAAGAACATTTTGGTTCATGTGTGTGTCGAGGCGGCCATCACTGGATCTCTGCGCCTCAATGCAAGTTTGCAGACACCTGGAGAAGACGGACATTTTGGTATTTCAGCAACACCAAAGCTACGTTACGACTGTTGCAATAGATCAATTAATCTCATGATGAGTTTAAATAAATTTCCTAATTGTTTAAAAGGCCATTTTTTTTAGAGAATAAAGAAACACTGTTTTGTGCTGGTTTTTATTTCTGTTTCTTTTTGTTGTTTTTGGTATTTTTGGATATTTAAAATCGTTTCCAGTTCTAGTGTTAAGTGTTCTTTGCAAAATTAAAGGTGACCTACCATGCTTCCTTGAACAAGTTGGGATCAGTCTCTGAGTGTTATAAAACATGTTCATTACGCTTTTTGCGCAAAATCATTCTCAGATAATGAAATTTCAGTTCTGCCTACGTTGAGCTTCTGGCCAGGCTGCCCATCTCAACATTTACACTCGCATGTGAAATTGGCTGGAAACAGATGACAGATGCATACAACCATAAATCTTTGAAGAGCAGAAGTGGAGCCTTCTGCACAACCAACAAGAATACATCAAGTGGTTTATGAATTATAAGTCAACAACAAACCACTTGTCATTTTCAGCAGCCATTGTACAACTCATACAGCGATAAAATCCAGTTGAACAAACATGCTAGAGCTCCGCTTCGGTTGCTAGGTAATGAGGCTGGGCTTTGCTGGGGTTGCTAGGTAACTGCGCAGTGCTTAATGATCGGGGGATTTTTTGAAGTGGCTAAGTTTTTAGACACCAAAAAAGATGAACTTACTGTTTGTTTGTTTTTTAAGTGCTTGGGTTGTTTTTTAGAAGCAGTTGAGGCACAAATGGAAATACAAAAATGTGAAAGATGTGGATTTTGAACAATAAGTGTTCCCCTTTTAATGCTTATTGGTGTTTGATGTTCGTTACCATTATTTATGTTACTTGTTGTTAAAACAACAATATTTTTGTTTATAACAGAAATTCCCGAGACCGTTCATTGTCCAGCAAAACTGGTTGTCGTAACATGTCTAAGTATTCATTCTTACGCGACCATGCAGTTTGCAGCAAATAAATAAGAATATATCGTATCGTTACTCCTTCCTCAAAGCCGACTGCATTAGCAGTTTGCATAACATTTGGCCACAGATTGCTGCTCATTCATAGCTCCGGTTAAACATTCAGCGCCATGACGGCGCCGCCGCGGATCAACACTGACGCTGAAAACATTTCACAGCTTTTCCTCCGCCTCGTCTGTGCGTGTAGCGACTTCCCCGTTCGCAGCGATACACACGGCACAATTAGAGATGTGAGGTCAGCGTAGTGTCTGTCACGGTGCAATCTGCTGCTGCGACGCCTTCAGATGGCGACTTCTTGTACACAGCTTGTCGTAAATCATTGAGTCCGCCGTGATCTGACAGGGTTTCTGCTTCAGAGTCACGACAACAAGAGGTGTCTGAATGCAAATCTGAAGAATTATGAAACAAACAGGAAAGAAAAATAAAACACAGGCAGAAAGGAAACTAAACTCAACCTGTGAATGCGTATGTACGTTTATCCACCATAAATACATTATTATTTTATTTTTTCATTTTATTTTATTATTTTATGTCACTTTATTTTATTTTTATTATTATTTTATTTTTATTTAAAAAAATATTTCATTTTTATTGTATCTTACTTTTTTATTTTAAATTAATTTTTTATGTTTTATTATATTTTAAAATATTTTATTTTATTATTATTTTTAATTTTTTACTTCATTTTATTGTATTTTACTTTTTATGTTAATTTTATTTTTTAAATATTTTATTTTATTTTAAGATGTTTTAAAATATTTTTATTTTATTATTATCTTATTTTTATTTAATTTTTTAATATTTTATTTTAAAACATGTTATTTTATCATTTTATTTTACTTTATTTTATTATTATTTTATAAAATGTTTAAATTGTATTTTATTTTATTCTGCTCTTGGACCTTGCCGTTTTTCTCCTCAGTATTCTGCTCGGCCCTCAGAGCCCATTATGTTGTAGCTGCAGGTTCAGTCTTTAGGTAACAGAAGAGATTACACTGTTAGTGCTTCGGTTTGCTGTAGCTCAGTGAGATAAGGCCGCCTCAGAGCGAGAGAGCGCGATGGCGATTGAACTGTCCTAACTCATTAGAACAACATACGTCCTGCTTCACCACTGATGTCAGCTCTAGTTTATTTCCCCAACGCCTCCTGTATTTTTCAAGTCCAACAGGCTTTCCTTTCAGGAGATTTAAGGAGACAAATTAATATTAATGAAAGTAACCATTGACAGGCTTAAAAGTGACATTTTTTTGTAATAGATTGAAGTGATAATGAAAGAGAGTAATAAGAGTGAAATGGAAAATAATACGTACGCAGGCTTGCATCGACATCCTGGTGTCCTTCCTGGTTCTTTGACCTGAGCTGCTCCCTTTACTCAGATCCCTCGGTGTTTTACTCTGTCTGCATTAGCAGCTTTAGCTCATCCGCTCACTGGTTAGCAACGTCCCCCTGCTGCAGCCCGATGTGGAGTAAGCTCTTACGAGGTTCATCTGGGAGGCAGGGATGGATTTGGATGGAAAAAGAGAAGCTCAACAATGAAACGAGGCCAGGCGAAGAAATGTTTCGACTTCTGAGATTGCTGCTTGCATTTCAGAATAAAAGCATGTGGTTTTATTTATGGCTGTTCACTTAATCTGAAGCAGACAGTATGTGTGTGGTAACTCTGGAGGAGCTGCAGGGGTCCTGTGTACATAAATCTTGGCTTTATGGAAGAGTGTCAGGTAGAAAAGTCATTTTTGATAAATTTTCTATTTGGTGCATACGTAGATGCGCCATGTATTGAAAATAAATAAAAAAATATGTGGAAAAAGGTTCTTTAGTTCAGACGTCAAGTCTATTTGTAAAGCACATTTTAACAATAATGCAGTTTAAAGTTTGTTAAATCATAAAAAAAATCACAGTAAACATTATATCTTGCCAAATTTAATGAAAATAATCAAGCAAATACACATCAAATATATTGATCAATGTCCCAGTTTTATGTTTTATGGTTCAAAAGCAGCTCTAAGCAGTCTAGATTTAACTCAGTGTTTCGGCTGTTTTGCAGTTTTATGTAAGTTTGTTCCAGATTTGTGGTGCGTAGAAGCAGAATGCTGCTTCTCCATGTTTGGTTCTGGTTCTGATTCTTTAGAGCAGAACCAGGATACCTGAGGGTTCTTGAAGGTTGACTAAACGATCAAACTAAACCAGAGAGAAAGCGTTTAACTTTTTGGCTGCGACGTTCTGACAACATCATCCCCACTGTCAAAGACTTAAGAAGGGCGTTGAGGACAAGACACCGTTGGTATAAATCAATGTATTTTAATGGTTTAGTCAAAGTCCTGAGCCGAGCACAATGAGAAAATTTGGCAGATCTTGAAAATTGCTGCAGAATAGCTGCTTTCTATATAATCTGGGTGAGGTTGTGCTACTTTGTCAAAAAAGTTGGGTCTGTTTTTCAGCTTCTGGACATTAAAAGCTGACAGCAATATAAATGTATTTGTTTAAAATGTATTTTTTCTTTCATGTCATAAATATTCACCAATATCTGTGTTGGTCTGTCACACACAATGTGGTTGCAAAGTGACGAAATCTGGAAAGTAAAAAAACTAATACTACTACAAGAACTTTAAAATGTATCGCATTTATAGCATTTATTGTTTCGTTTATTGTGATAAATTGCTTATTATGTTAAGAATTTTGATTTATCGTTACAATAAATTCCAATTAATGACGTTTAAAATCCCCATAACATCATCCTTACTATCACCATTGATAATTTTGCTATTTTTTCTGCTGTTTGTTCAATAAAAGATTTAATAAATACCAAAACATTTTAAAATACAATTACTGTGTGCCTTTTAGTGACACAAATCACTGTTTTTGTGTAAATGATGTTTCCAACAAACAAGTTACAAATGGGAACATTTTTAAAGAGCATTAATTGTGTTTGGGGGGACTATAATTACTGTGACACACAGTCATGCAGTTACCTAAAATAGAAGTAATGACTCGTTCTTATTGTCACTTTATTGTTATCACAATATTATTCATCTTTTTGATCTCAGTAATCATCAGTAAGGCTGATCATACTGGTCAGCCTTTTGTGTTGCTGAAATGATCCAAAGCGATTCAAGGAGAAACCTTTTCGCTGCTCCTGGTGGGAAATGCGTTCCACTGCAGCAGACATTAGAGGTCGAAGCCCTCACGGCCGCTCATAGCACCAGTTATCTTGAACTGCGTTTGAAGGTTATTGCACAGATCAACAGCGTGCCTTTATTTACAGCAGGAACAGCCGAGAGCCTGAATGGCTGTTCAAACACAGATTGATTCCTTTTTTGTTTTTCGTAGACGTAGCAGAGGGGAAGACAATACACCCGCAGAGATTACAGCGGAGATGAAATACTAAATGAAATGGCAACCGGATAGCTGCGCCTTATGGCATTTTGATCGCTCGACATAACAACCTTTCACCAAAATATTCTTTTTTTTCCCCTTCACCTCCCCCAGCCTCACCCTCCATGTCAGACAACATGAGAACTCCTCGGCTTCAAAGGTTGGCTTAATAAGGAGCGCGCTTAGCCGTGCTCACAGAACAGAAAAATGTCAAAATGTGTAAAAATACGGGCTTTTCTGAACACAACTGCTGTCTCCTGCAGGAGCAGGTAAACAGCGGGCGCCCCTCTTAGAGAGAGCAGGGAGGCAGCAGGGGAAAATAATATACCGTAGTGGCTGGAGATCTGCTCAGAGGAAACAGAAAAACACAATTTTCACCAGTAAAACCCACATAAAGTGCGATGGGCACGTTTCGCTGCTACTGTTTCCAGATTTTTCTTCCAGGCAGCCGTTCTGTCCTGTAATCTGTGGCAGCAGCTTTGAGCAACAGTTTTACAGGCTTTCTTCACATTTATTTCCCCCAGTCATAATCAGATCAATGTGTTCAGGACGCTTGAAAAAATATTGCAGTAACACAATGAAAAACGTAATAACAATATTTCTACACTCAGACTTGCTAACTATGAATTAATCCTCCTTCAGGCCAAAAGCAGTAAGTTTAGATTGTTTTTATTCACCTCAAAGACACTTTAATGGGTTAATTTCTGGTCACACGGGCGTTTTGTGAAATATAACGTAATGTGTGCTTCTTATGACATGCTGTTACTTTAAATAGTGCACGCGTCTTGGGATGAAGGGTGTAAATTTGCACTGCTTTCTAACGGTTTGCGGTGTGTTTGCTTTTTTTGTTGACAGTTGTTTTTATTTCTGTAGTCATGTTTAAGGCTCACCTCATGATTGTTTTGGCTGAAAAATATTAGCTGAATTAAGCAGAAAGGTTTAGTGTGATTTATCCAAACCTTCAGAATTCAGCAGTGAGTGAATTTTCATCAGTGCAGACAGAGTGTATGCACAGCGCAGCTTGAGATTATGCAAAGTTATTATTGGGTCACTGCTGCAACATTTGATGTTGGATAGATGGATAAAATTCAGTTGCTTGCTAAATGTTTTATTAGTTGAGAGTTTTGACCTAGAATCATGCTTCTTCACTGTTAGAAGCTGAAGAATAATTTTTTTAAAGTGTGCATTCAGGCACAATGAAACACAAGAAAAATGCATTGCATAAGATTAAGCTAATCACCTTGTTGATGCTAAGTAGCTGTTTTCATAGAAGAAATGGGATCGAACTGTGTCTTTGTAAACAAAATGTGGAAAGTTCAAGTTTAAAATTGATTCTTTTTGACACAACAGAAAATCATTCTTTGAGTTTTTCTATCTGACTGGTCAAAGTTAAGTCAAACATGAAAAGAAAATTAGTACCCAGTCCAAAAACTTTGAAATACCTTGACAAAAATGCAAAGTTAAACTTTTATTGGATATTTTAGAGAAGCTAAGAAGCATTAAATTGGTTGTTTTTTGTAGTCCTTACAGCATTATTAATTTTTGAAAGCCGATCTCAAAGTCTCTTGGTTTCAGGGATATCATACAACCCTTAGATCTAATTACTGCACAGTTAGGAGATGCATTCTGCCTCCTGTTAACTGTGGGATAATTTCGACGGAGCTGTAAAGCACATATTTGTCCCGGTAGCGTTTTCATGGCTGCCTGAACGGTTGAGCCCACGCTTCTACAAGGGGAGAAAATGGCTGTAACCTTCATGCTTATTCAGTCGTCGACGCTCTGTAAATGTCACTCCGTGCGCCCCCCCCCCCCGCTGCGCCGCATGTCTCTGTTTTCTCTCCATGATTCACAGAATCTGTCCGTCATCTGTTCAGGTGAAGGTTTTTAATTACCGGCTTTGATTTCTTGTCGTTTTGTAACATAACTCCTTTAATGAAGCCAACCGGACATTTTTATCCCGCCACATTTGAACAAATAGCAGCTTCTTTTTCATTTTCTGCTTCGTCTTATTATTCCTGTCTTTTTTTTTTTTCCAAGTGGAAACCCTTGTATCAGCATCCCATTCATTCATGGCCTCCTCTATTTTTCTTTTTTTTCTCCTTTCTTTTCTTTCTGCCTGCCACACTCTTCCTCCCCATAGACTCGCGTTGATCGATATTTCTCGAGCTTTCTATCTTGAGATTGGGAACGAGGCTCCCAGAGACGGCGGAGGGGGGGGGAAACAAAAGAAAGTTGACAGAAAGAGAAAAATGGGAGGTTAGAGAGGAAAAATATGGAAATAAATAACAGAAAGAGCTGGCTATTTGAATACATTTTTTGCTTTTTGTGCAGTAACTAGACATCTTGAGCGGGCTTTTCGTGATTTATACGTCAACATAGTAAATGACTGCTCTGCAGCCTGTTTTCTGTTTATTGTATCCCCTCTGCGTTCAGAGCCAAGGACAGAGAAATAATGTCTAATATTGAAAATGTCAAGGCCTGCAGTCGTTTTCATGAAATTATATAAACTGATGAGTGATTTTAAGTGACAAGAGTAGCAGGCTGGTTTAAATGGATGAATGCGAAGGAAAAACTCTGCAGCCCGTTTGAATGAAAAGTTGAATGAAAAAGCTGCAGCTGTGACCAAAACAACGAAACACGGGAATATGCATCGCACCATTTTAACCTTGTGAGATTGATGTGAAGCACCTCGTTATGTGTTTATCATTCAACATTAAATTTAAATCTGCATAATGTGACTCAGTTTGCTGACTGGCTGGTTGGGCTGAGATTCAGATTCTACTCCAAGGACGCTTCAACGATCATTCAGACCATCCGACGTTTATAGATATTTTATTTCTGCGTCACGTTGGAAACGTCTCCAGATTCTCATATGCCGACATGCACAAGAATGGACTAAAACAAAAAACCCACCAAAAACTGAATAATCCCAGTTTTCTCATGAAAACAACCTACATATTAATCTAAGCAGATTAGAATAGATTGAAATTACATTCTGAAAATGGCAACCTTCACTCTGACAAATCTTACCAAGTATGTTTAGTCTCGTTCAGGGGTGTCCAAAGTGTGGCTCGGGGGCCATTTGTGGCCCTTGAATTGATTTTGTGCGGCCCACCAGCACAGGGACTGGATGACTTGACTTTTTATTTGTGATAAAAATAAAATAATAACTAACATAATTTCCTTACAACAATCCAAAGTTTTTCTTTTTGTAACCAAGCTTTTATAATAAATAGAACCATGTCTGCTACTAAAAATGCGACTTTTCTGCATCCAAATCAACTTTAATCTAATTTATTAAACCTGAGTAAATACTGCAAGTATTTTGACAGAAAGTGACGCAACTCGATGCAGTTCTTTAAATACAACAAACATCCAAAATCCTGTGTAAGTCTTTGGATCTACGATGAATAACATCGAATCACTGCTTCATTTGCTTAATTTCTTTTTATTTTTCATTTTCTTGGCCCACAAGTACTTTTGACTTGACAATTTTGGCCCATGTGACAAAAAGTTTGGACATCCCTGGTCTAGTTTCTAGTGCAAATATGTTGATACACTTGAAATAAGACAAAACTAACCAACAAATGACCTAAGCAAGAAATAGCAGCTGTTTTAATTCAATAATTTCCTAATATTGATGAAAAGTTTTTCTTGCATTGGCAGATTATTTCACTTATAACATGGGAAACATATGGAACTAGTACTTTTTCATCCATTATTGATTTAAAATAAGCTTCTATTTCTTGCTGAAAAGTTACTTTTGTCTTATTTTAAGCGAACTGAGATGTTTGTACTTAAGACTAGACCAAAAATACTTTGTAAGATTTTGTGTTTTTTTGCAGTGTAAGAAGGTATTAAACATACTTTTCATTTAAAATGTATTTTTATTTTTCTGGTGTCATATTTTACTCTTAAGTTACATGTTCTCATTAAATGTAAGCAGAAAATCTTCACAGTTAACAGAAATAACAAAAAGATGCAGTGCTTTCAGAAATCAAATAAAGCAAAGAAAACAAGTTCATATTAAATTATAAACAACAATACAAATGTTTTAACTCAGTTCAGAAATCAACATTTGGTGGAATAACCAGGAGGTTTTTAATGGGGTTCAATGCAGTGGGCTCCGAATGTACTTTATATAATCCTGTATTTACTGCCGTTATTTCCTTGTTAGCAGTTTTCTTTTTCAGACATGATAGTAATTACACAGAATAAAGACAGAGCTTGTGTTTTCATAATTCTCCCCAAGACGTGAGTACACAGAAAGTCATAAATCACAACGTATGAGTTCATATAACCTTCTGTACCTGTGTTGTCCCTTGGTGGACCCACCAGGCTGCCAGATTTTACTGCGCTCTGGCAGCATCCTGACAGTCTCATCGCTCTTTCTGCTGTTCTTCGAAATCCCCCAAAAGCCTATTATTCACTGAACAATGCTACAGGCAAGGTCACTGTGTAATAAGTGAGATGGACATAGGAGAAAAAACGAGGTCCCTATAGTCCTCATACAAGCATGTAATAAGAAAGAACATTGTATGATATGATAGGATAATTTTTTCTGCATAGCCATAGGATGCACTTAGCATATAGCATATATATTTTTAATAGGTTTATAAGAAGGATTTGTGGTGAAATTTTATACATTTTCCTTATTTATAATCATAGAAAAAGAAAACATTGTATATAAACAGACCTGCCTTTATGTTTTTAATCATCACTCATTCATTGCAATTTTTAGTCAAAATTTAGTTTTAGTCCACATTTAAATGATAAAAACTAATACCAAAACTGTGCTCCACTATAGTAAAAGTCATTGAGGATGTTTCCTTCACTGCTACACTGTTATAAAACTGTCATTATGCAAAATGAAAACAATATACAAGAAGCCAAATTACTCCAAGTCGCTTTTTAATCGAGCAGATTTGGCTAATGCTAACTTTAGCATGCTAGCGCTAACATCAACAGCTCATTGTTGCCACTTTTAAACTGATTCAGAGTTATGATTTTTTTACGTATAAGTTGTAATGTAGCTCAAATGTAATTCAGTTAACATTTTAAACTATAATTTTGTCTAAAATTTATACTGTAAACATTTTAAAATGTAACTTTAGCTGCAACACAAGCTAAAGCTAGCTGCACTAAACATTTATAACTTGAGCTGCAAAAACCTTTCAGAAATAAGTTTTTATTTAACTAGTAAAACAGCTGACATGTATTACTGGAGGCATAAATAGCTCCAGTAGTCAAAATATGTGATTTTTTAATAGGTTTTCCTGCCAGAATAGTTTTTTTAATCCAAAATGCAAAGCTAATAAGCTCCTGTAACTATGAGAAGACTCAGCCGATTTGTTTTTTCTACTGAGTTAATTTTATCTGGTTTTCAAACAAGTTTTTTCCCCATGAAAGGTAAACAGGAGCATAATAATAACATGAACAGCTGTTATTATTTTCCCTTTTCTCTTGCAACAGCTATAGTGGAAGTGTAAGTCATCAAACATCAACGCATCTGTTCATATCGTTCTGTTTTGAAAATGGCAACTAAGACTTAACATCGGCGTCTTTGAAAGCCAGATTTTATTAGCGCCTTGCAGGACAGGACCTCCAGGAACTGTCCTCAGGTCAGACTTGAGCTGCCATTCACCTGAAAACGGACGTCTCGGCTGCTCATGGTGCAGCCAAGCTGCTCATCTGTGACATCCTCACACAAATCTCCAGTATGCAGAGCTTGTAGCGGCTGAGAGAGCCGCGCTGTGTGATAATGAAGCAGAAGATTGGCAGTTGTACGTCTGCCTGCATGCTTCATTGTCTGAACACCTTCCCACTGTCTTGCATTATTAAACACACACACACGCCTTCACACACAAAGAGAGAGTATCTAGAGCACGAGACTGTGAGAAATTGAGAAATGCATATAAGGGTGAATGATTCTCGGAGGAACCGCATCTCATTCATCCCAGTTGCTCATCTTCAGCTTCTCCTCACTTGCATACTAATTTAGATTCAGATCTTTTGGAGTTAATCGTTTTATTTGCAGCAGAAAGTTTTATTTCTAACATGATATTCTGGGATTTCTGTCACACACAGACACGTGATGACATGTTCAGCTCTAAAAAACAGTCATCCATCACGGCCAACACTCAGTTATGAGCTGTCAGGACTAAATCTTACACCCACATAGATCATTTCAGACCTCCTGAAATTGCTCAAATGAGCCATTAAATGTCCTCGCATGTGAATATATTGACTTCCATAATCGTATCTATAAAGATGAACCAAAGAGAAACATAAAACTTTTCCCCAAAAGATCATAAATACATTCTCTTCTGTGAAAAACTGTGCAAATAAAACTGTTTCCAACCTAAATACAAGAAAAATACAAATAAAATAATATTTTTAGAGTCATTCTGTTGTGGAAATTCAATGCAATTACAGCTTAAACCTTCATTTGTTACTAGAACTATTAACTAAATCCATTGTTTGGTTCTTTATCATTTTTAGCCAATGTTATGAAGAGCCATTAAGCTCCAAGGAGCCTCAATTTCTGTCATGCTGTCAGCCATTTTTGCTGAAACTTTTGGTCAAAAACAAACAAGATGATTTTAATATGGTTAAAAAACATCAAACTTTTCATTTCTCATATTTTTTACCCAATTTGTTTATGAGTAAAGAAGATCAGTTTGAGGTCTGAACGTGCGTCGTTTACGGATGAACATGTACGATGGGAAATTGTAAATTTTTCTTAACGTCGTAGAAAATAAACGTGTCCCTCGGCTTCATTAAGCTTTTCATGGTAGTTAAAGACGAAGTCGTGTTTTGCAGGATTTTTTTCCCCCTGTTTAATCCTTCATTAAACCAGATGAGAAAAAGCTCATTTCTGTCCCGATTATAATAACAAGCCCTGATATTTCTGGCGTCTGCAGGTCGCTGCGGTGTGGAAAGCCGATTACGGGGTTCCTGGGGGGTTTCAGGAAACTGCTCATCACTGGTTTGATTGGATGAAAGATTTTTAAAAATGTCAAGAAAACAAAAAGCTATTTTTCCCCCCCACAGTTTGATTCAAGCCGCCTCGCCCGCTCGTTGCAGAAGACGTCAATCAAGCTTTGCTTTTTTTCCACTTTTCCCACCTTGTTTCTTTCCGGTAATGATTGCTTGATTTCTACTTTTCCGATGTAGTCGCCTCACGTGAAAAATAAAAACGAGTTTCTGCAGTTATTTCAAAGTCACTTCGATATTCAAACCTTTTCAGACCTTTACAGATTTTTGTTTGACGGAAAGCTTTTGATGCACATCAATAAAACACAAAGATAGTTGCCTCTACTATTGGCTTTTGCTTCCATTGGTTCCAGTAATAATTGCTGCTTTCATTATGTTGTTTGACAAGGAAGTTTAAAAAATACCTCAAGTTCAAACTCTAATCCAACTTTTTAAGAGTTTTAAAAGTTGTCTGTACTTTTCATAAATAATCTCCACTGAAGTTCTTGTCTCGTCAGGTGCCTCATCTTTTGGTACCAGGCTGGACAACACAGTTTTTATTAATTTATTTTTTATCCATTTTGTACTTCCTCTAAAGTTCATTTATATGTTGTGAATGCTTGAAACCCAAAGTCTAATTTGTTGTCTTGGTCAATAAAACCAATTCTGGTTCTGATTTTGCTGAAAGGGAAACCAAGAACATTTCTCCAGGTTTGGTCTTACAGAGCGAGAAATCTTTCACTGAATATCATCCAGCTGCGTTTCCCTTCACAGGTTGTCTGTAGGCTCAATCTCTGAGACTGATGAAATAAAGTAGATTTTAATGTTTTTATGTAGATGTGCTAAATTTTGTAGCACAAACTGTTTAGGTGCATCGCGACTGTTTCAGTTCTACAGCAACAACATCGTAAGTATTGTTTTATCTTTCGTCAACATTTAAAGGTTATTTATTTTTGTTCCAGTTTTGTTATTTATTTTGATTTCTGGACGGGTTGTCAAGAATCCACACGTCCTAATTTACAGCTCCAATGTTGTGAACATTTGTTGAAGCTTCACATCCTGCTGAAAAACACAATATAGTGCCAGTCTGGCGTGTCGATGATGCTCATACAGACTCAGTGTTGCTCATTGTTATGGTTCTTCATCAGTGAGTTTTTCAGGTTATTTTACTTTTCATAACATCCAGTGACTTAAATAAATAATTTCCTGTCATGTTTAGACCATAGGAAACAGCCATGGATTAATAATAGACCCTTTTCACAGTGACGTCAGACAATGGCCGCCATAACTCAAAACTGGGTATCTTTACTTCCGGTGTGATTTTGCCTTGGGAACCAAGCTGAAAACTTCCCGCATTCTCATAATCTTAAGGATATAATAAAAGGTAAGTTTAATAATAACAGCATTTAAGTGTTAGATAGCTGTTACTAATCATTGTAAATTCACCATTCTCTATCTGTGTATAAAATAAACAGCCTCCGATCGGAGAGTAAACCACCTAGCAGCAGCTTTAGCCACATTTAGGAAAAATATACTCTCTGTCAGCGCTGTAACGTTTAGAGGTTCACTTTCTGTGTTTTATAAAACAGTGTTTACGTGCTAGATAACCGTTATAAGTCATTGTCAATTTACCATTCTCCAACTGTATTCAAAGGAACCAGCTTCCGATCATGAGTAAACCAGCTAGCAGCAGCTTTAGCCACAGTTAGGAAACATATACACCGCCGCCTGTCAGTGATGTAACGTTTAGAGGTTCATTTTCTGTATTAATGGAAAATAAAAACAAGACAAAAGCCACAAATAACAGTTGGGCTTGACGATATTTCTGTTTTTCCAGCAACAAAATGCGCATCTCCATGCACTGTTCATGTTTCTGTCACTGCTAACTGTCACAGAGTCTCTCCCAAAGACGCAAAGAAGGAATAAAAATAAATACACAAGAAAATATTAATGTGCAATGATTTGGATAAATAACTTTAATCTGATTACTGGATTTGAAATACGAACTCGTTAGATTATTCGTTACCGAAAAAGTGGTCCGATTAAAGGCATTACAAAGCAGCGGCGGCACCGGACATCTCTGCTTATAACAAACAAATCCCTATTTTATGGGATGAGTGGCAACTCCAGTCTATAATTTAATAATCTGATCAAGATTAGAGCCTAAAACGTTATAGTTCAAAAACAGTAAAAAGTTCTGGTTAAGGAACAGTTATGTCACGTAGTTAGCTAGCTAACAAAATTCACTAATGCTAAGCTAACGGTTACGCAAAACAAAAATACCTACCTTCATAGTCAAACAGGTATTGTTCGGTGAAGAATTTGTAGCCTTTGTCTAATTTAGATTTTTTTGTCAGAGAGAACTGGTTTGCAAATCGTGATATATCTTCAAATCTTATTTTAGGCAAATGTTTTAGAGACTGTGTAAACTCCATGCTCCGGTGATCTGTCTGATCAACATATGCTGTCAGATTTATACATCTCTCTCTCTCTCTCTCTCTCTCTCTCTCTCTCTCTCTCTCTCTATATATATATATATATATATATATATATATATATATATATATATATATATATATATATATATATATATATATGACATATATATATATATGACATATATATATATATATATATGAAATAGACAACTTTATCATTACTTACTATGTACACCGGAACTAAGGATACACAGCTTCGAGTCAAAACGGAAGTTGTGTGACGTCATGTGAAAAGGGTCTATTAGAGGTTTTTAGACATTTTTACTGTTTATTTTTAAACCTAAAATGTTTCATTTCAACAGAGCCCCCTAGTGGACATGGGGGAGTTTTCTACTTTTGCGTTCTCTCGCCATATTTAGTGGTCAGTTTATGCAACATCTTGAATACTGAAAGATGTTGCATAAACATCAATAAACTATATTGAAGTTTTTCTGCTTCAATATAACGTTTTTGTAAGGTTTTTCTATGTTTGTTAATATTTCATTTGTGAGTTTTTTTTATCTTATGCCTTTTTGTTTTGGAGATTTGTAAAAATAATGGCTGAGAGAGCAGGTCAAACATGGGATTCTCATCCGTAATCCAAAACTAATACATGACCAAAACATTCTTTAGAAGAAAAAAAATAACTATTTAGACTTTCTTTAGTTATTTTCAAAGGGCAACATCACAGTCTGATAGGTTTGTTTTGTGTCTCTTAGTCTGAATAGTTGATAAATGTGCAGCCACATCTCCATTTTACACAAACTAACATCAACATGCAGTTAATAGATGCATTTTTTTAACCAGTTTCTGCACCAAAGAGTTAAGAATAAAATGTATTTTGACTCAAGATCTTTAAAAGTGTGCAATTTTAAATTGACATTTTTTATTACTGTGACTGCATACAAAAAAAAACAGTTTGTTTTTGGTAACTTATTGTGAGGGAACTTAAGAGATAAAATTTCCCCATTTCAGTGTTTTGTAGGGAAATGTTTTGTTTAATCCTAGCTCAGCAACAACTTATGAAAATATAAACAAAGATAAATTGTGTCATATTTCTTATGTTCCTGTTGACCTTCAGCTCTACTTTTAATGTGCATTTGGACTTAAATGTCAACACACTGATCCACATTCGATCCAGAAATTAATTTTATATCAAACGTTTCATAGACGCTGTTTAAGTTATGAAATTGACAAGAGAAAAAAAACAGTGTAAACAAAAACAACATTCGAAACAATTCTGTGAGGTTTCAAATTTCATCAGTTTATATTTAAGGAGAATTGGGTTTAGGTTTAGGTCTGCAACTTAAATGCATTAGGTTAGCTTAGCAGCCTGGCTCTTCTTATATAAAAAATATCATTATATTATTCAAAATCAAACAATTTTGAGCATTTTGAATCGATTCTGAATTCAGGGCTACAAATTACGATTTTCTAATATTCTCTAATATTTTTTTCTGCGTCTCTAAACCGCATCCAGACTTTAAACCAAACAATCTTCCTCATCATCATCCTGATCTTTTCCCCCCTGAAGCTCCTGGAAACGCCTTGTTTCAGAAAAGTTCCTGTAAAATAAGCCACAGTAACCGATGAGAAGAGAACAGAATGGGTTTTTAATGAGCTCTGTTTGTACTTTGTGATTGGAGCTAACTCTGGGACACGTCCTCCTTGTAAGATTTAAACTCCTCCTGAATTAACTTCCTGGCTGCGTTTTTGCTGCTGCGTGTTTTAATGCGTTCGGCTGAAGCCACTCAGAGAACCGTCTTCAGTCCACTTATCAGGCACAACACAGCACTCCACTTTAGTTCTGCTGGAATTAAATATGATTGGGTGGAAGGTTAGCGTTGGCTCCCCACTGGAGGATGAATGGCAACAAAGGGCCTTTTTGTGACCATTACTGGGAGGAAAAAAAAAAAAATCATGATTCAAGACACTTTATGGAGAAGTAATTTGGCCAAATCAAAATTTACAAACTTCCTGGAACATCTTGTGTTGTGCCAGGATATCCTTGAGTTGAAAAAATAAAGCTCTGACTGCAGATTTATTTATTCTTCAAATTTATTTTATTTATAGCCTTTTTCAGAGTTTTGAGTACCAAAACTAATCTGTTTTACTTGAATCGGACGTTCGAGAAACTGAAAAAAGAAATTGCCATTCAGTATTGGATCATATAGAATTCAAATTTGGGCTCATAACAGATGTTTCTGTAAGATCTTATGATGGGAAACATCATGGAAACCTGCCTGAAGTTTCTCCAAATCTGAATTTTCCTGACACTGAATAGATTTTAGTAATTAATTCATAAATTCATCTCATTTTTTACACTTCAGTCCTTGAAAAACACCCAAAGAATCAAATGAAGAAAACGGAAAAAGGCAGAAACCATCCAGATAAATGAGGAATTTTTCCAGTTATGCCACATATGAATGCAAGTCTGTATTTTAATATGATTCATGTTGAAATTATTGCCTGTCGTCTTTTGCTGTGACAGTTATTGCAAAAAATGGAGCTTAATTCTGGTAGCTGGTGAAATTAATTTTAATATATTTTTAATGAGATCAATACATCAACGTAGCAGAGTGTCTGCACATTTCCACCGGAGTTTTCCGTCATTTATGAAGAATTAAACTTTCATAGAAGAAATAGTTTTAAATATCAGGTCATTTTTACAACACAAAGGTCCAGAATGTAAAAGTCTGTAAAAGTTTAGTGTTCTATCGCGTGGCAGCAAGCTATTCCCTACTTGTTTAGATAAAAATTAGAAACATTATTTGGTTCTTATGACTTTATTTTATGTCCACAATTGGAGAAGTTTTAATGTAACTGCTGTGGCAGCACAAAAATACCAAAAAGCAGAAAAAAAAACTGAGTCCCGTCCAGCTAGTCTACATTTTACGAGTCATTCTGACGATCAGACTTATAAACTCCGACTTCCTTTATCAGAGGTTTCACGCTGAGTTCAAACAAACAACAAATATTAAATATAAAATGTTTAATGTAAAGGTTTTGTGTTTTAGTGAATGTTAAATGTTCCAGTTTGCACTTTTTCATCGTTGAAGAGCAGATCATTATAAAATCTTATTATGTTCAGAAAAACAGCCAATATTTAAAACTCAGGCTCACAGAGTTTTCACTTATAGAATGAAAACAAAGGCTGTCGATGTTTTATCCTGGAAAATTATTCAAACGCCTTAAAAATATCTGCATTTTGTTGTGCTGCTACCAAAATATTTGTGTTTTTCACTGGGATTTCCATTGATAGACCAATTAAAATAGCCAATTGATGTGAAAAGAATGTAGAAGAGGAAGTAATAATTAATAAAGCATCTTTCACTCCTGATTGTCTTTTGGAAACATCTCTACCAGTTTTTCTGCATCAAGAATGAGATTTTTGGCTGCTCAGTCTGACTGGACAGATCTGGGAACAGTTTTCAAGTTTTACTACAGATTCTCAATTGAATTCAACTCAGAACTTTGACTAGGCCTTTCTAATACCAGAATACTCTTCCTTTGTAGCTCTAGCTTCATATTTAGGGTCGTTGTTCTTCTGAAAACTCAAATATTGTACAGTTTTCCTTCCTTGTAGCTCCTTCCATCTTTAAACTCCGACCAGTTTCCCTGTTCTTGGTGAACAGAAGCTTCTACGAAGCATGATACTGCCGCTACCATGCTCACCTGAGCAGGTGATGTTTCTAGGGTGAAGTGGAGAATTTCTTTTCCTCCAAACATCATTTGAATGCAGACTAGAAAGTAAATTTTTTATTGTCTTCTACACGTTTGCTGTGTCTTCCTATGCATTTCTTTCAACGGTTTTCCACTGAAAACGAGAATCGTTCACAACTAGAAGTTTTCACATCGACTCTCACTTAAGGTGAGAAAAGGTCAGACTGTTCAAATGGTGAGGATGTTTTCACAAGAAACATCCAGAATGTGAGGAATTAAGTTGTACGGGATGATCTGGAGTGTAGCTTCAGTGAGCAAACGTCAGATGGAGATTAAATGAAAGCACCGTTTTTAACATTTCACATGTTTGCTACATTTTTGTTCAAAAAAAGAGAGAAAAAATCCGCTCCCCATCATGTTTGTTTACACAGATGGAGGGAATAAAGGAGGAGGTCATTTCTCTTCTCCACTTTTCTTCATGCCACTCTTTTAATTTAGTAAAAATACAACCTGCGGGCAGACGGGGGTCAGGCGGCGCTCCCCTCTTACCCAGAATCCTCTCTGCAATCAGCCTGACGCTCGCTTGTCATTTCGGGCTGACGAGCCGCTGCTGTTGCGCCATGTAATTATTTTCCCGCCTGAGGAATAAACACTGAATACCTCACACATGATAAAAACAACAAAAAACAAAACAAGCACCTGTTTTCTGTTTTGTCAGGAACATGTTTAACATGCTGTTTACCATTACAGGCTCCATGTCGTCCTATTAAAGCTGTCTTTGTCTCCGGTGTGTTTTTCTCATTCATTCACGATAATAAACAATTTTCTGATCCGTTTGAGCATCAGGACCCAATCCTGCCGTTCTTCCTCAGGGTTTTCTTCTCTTAATGATCATTTACACGTTTTTTAGAGGTCAGTTCGTTTTTGGGTCCTGTTCTTCAAACCCCACTTACCACCCAGTCAGCGTCCGAAGGTTTCACTAACAGAGCAAACAGGGTTTAGAATAAAACCACAAAAAAAACATGGCAGCCGATTTCTTCTTTGATCTTGTGTCTTTTCTTGTGATAAATCTGTGTCTGTGATGCCTTCTTTTTTGTTTTTGTGCTCTTTTTAAAGAAAAAAAAACACACTAAGCAAACCTGAACTCTTGAACTGATTTGTCCTTTTTTCACTCTTGCTTCTTTTCTTTTTTTGATATTCTTATTTTTTTTTTTTAGCGGTTTTTGCCAGTAATCTTTTTTGAAATTTTCTCTTTTCTCTTTTTCCCCCCTTTTTTTCTTAACCCTAGGTCCGCTCACAAAAAAAACTGATGAATCTTCAATGAACAAGCCTCGAGACGAAGGTATTTTTGTTGCATGTTTTTCCTTTTTTTCCTTCTTGTTTTGAAAGTCTTTTTTTGGGGGATGTGTGCACACACACACGCATATATGCATCCACACACACACGCACACACCCACGCCTTCACACACAAACACACACACACACACGGGTCAAACACCTTCATCATATCAGATGCATACCAATGTGTTGCTGAACAAATGTGTTGCTGACCACTTCAATTAAAGACGCTGCCGTTTGAATGCTAATCGTTAGCCTTATATAACCTTGGCTGAGCAATCCCGTCTAATGAAACATTATAAAACCATTCACCTTTTTTCCAGGTCCTTATCTTGCCCTCAAATAACACCATCAGCTCTGTGCCCTTGAAAATACATTGTCCAAATATATAAAAAAAAAAAAAAAAGCAAATTATTGTGCAGATTTTTGAGCAACATTGAAGCCGTAGCAAACAATGAGGCTTCATTACTGCACCTCAGCCTCTTTGTCTAGGCTGAAATTGCTACTGGACCAAATATTAAGCCACACTTAGTCCGAGTCAGGGATGATAACAACAAACGGAGTTAGAAAAGAGGAACATCCAAGGACACTGGTGTCCCACTTTAGAAGCTGTGGGTCTAATCTGCTGCTGGGAGGAAAACTTCCAGAAAAGCCTTCAGTTTACCTCCCACCTGCTGCACTTACACCAAGAGGAAATTTGGTCCGCACTTTCATCTCCCGCCTTTGTTCTCCTTGTTTCTTGGAGGGGAAAAAAATGACGGATGGTATTTTGATACTGCTATTTTTAAGGGCTGTGCTGCTCTTTTTCTCACTCCAAGATGCTCTTTGATTTAAGGATTTTTTTCTTCTTCTTTTCTTTTTATTTTTTAAGTCTGAAGTCGGGGGAAGTTTGACACAGAGGATTTTCTTGGTGATCAAACGAGTCGGCACAGACGCGACTTTTTGGGCTGCCGCAGTCGGGAAAGCAGGGAAACGATTAAAGATGCCCGTCGTTCATCTTCCCTAAATGCATTTTTACCAGATTTGAAGGGAAATTTCTGATTCCATTTACCCAATCCTGCATCTAAATCCTCTTCAAAGGTAGAATAAAACACATTTAAAGCTGGAAACAGCCCCATCTTCTCCATATAGTTCAGTTTTAAAGCTAAAAAGATGCTTTAAAATTAATGATGATGATAATTAATCCTGATAGAATTTGAGGAATAACCTCTTCCCTGTAAAACTAACTTCATTTCTGATCATTAGTTCCACCAATAACCAGGTTTTCCACTAATAAAAATCATTTTTCATGCTAAAACATATTTTATTTGGTTGTGTGTATGTTTTATTCAGTCGTTCGCTCTCTATGAAGGTTTTATTTGGAGATAAATTATTCTGCTGCTGAATAATTTCCATGAGAAAGAACAGAGAAGTAATAATTTAATCAGGATTCACCGTCAAACAACTTTTTTAGGCTTTTTTTTTCCTTTTTGAGGAGAAAAAAATACATGAGCTCAAAATATTTAAACAGTTTAAAACAGCAGATAGAAAGAAAATCTTTTCTGTTCTCAGATATTTTACTCTTCAGGAAAACTAAACTGAAATAATTGAACTGAACTGGATTAAATTGAACTGAACTGAACTGAATGTTCAGTATAAAAGAAGAGTGTTGACTTGGATTGAACTGAACTGAATTAGTTTTAGTTCAGTTCATTTCTGCTCAGTTAGACTTAAATAAATATTTTCTTTGTTTTTACACTTCTATTAAATTTTATTCAGCCCAGTTTGTTTTGGATGAACTGTTTGATTTAATTTGTGAATTCAGTTCATTTCTGCTTCATCAAAAATATTTCATTCAGTTCAGTAACATTACACACAACTAAAAATGATTTAATTTACACTTCAGTTCACTAAATTTGTTCAATTTGGTTAAAATCTGCTGAGTTTGGATCAGTTTTCTGAAATTCTGCATAATTTATTTCACTTCAGCTCAATTCAATCTGGTTCCATTTAATTCTATTCAGTTTAGTTTGATTAAATTCGGTTCCACTGAAATAACTTCAGTTCATGATCGGGATTGATTCAGTTCTTTTCAGTTGAATTGAATTAGATTCAGTCAGGTTTAACTAGCTTCGGTTCAGTTTAGTTAAACCAGATTGAACTCCATTTGATTTCATCAGTTCGTTTATTTGATTCACTTTGCATTCAGTTCAGTTAAATTTTGCCTGTTCAGTTCAGTCTAATTGAATTTGCTTCAACTCTGATTTTTTTTTAAGTGTGACCCGTTTACAACATTCGGTATATTGTAGTACAAAAAGCAAATAACTTGCATTTCACAGTTTATCTCATTTTATTTTGATTGTGTTCATTTAAATTCAGGTTAAAAAATAAAAGATTTCAGTCAGTTTTAATTTAAATTACTAACCAGTTTGGAAGACAATGTCATTACTAGCATTTATTGAGGTTTTGGTCTTTAAAAGAAATCATATTTTCCTACATTTTCTATGAAAATAATACGATTCCACACATTAATATAGCTGCTGAAACGCCCCGTCTTTCCAGGGAACCTGCTGAGATCTTGTGTTCTTCGCTGTCAGCCGTTTCTGCTCAACGTTGCTGTAAAAGTGTAAGGAAGTGAAAGGGGATCAGCGTAGCGAAAGAGCAGCATTATGTGTTTAAACCCAGGAGATTTTCCTTCCAAGCAGCAGCCTGTTTGGATGCAGAAAAGGTGCTTTGTTATCGTAGGTACAATGCAGACGTGGCTCTGCTACACGGGCTGCGTTGTGTAGGAATCTAACTGTTGCTTTGAGTCGATCCCCGAAGGAAAACGCTTAGAAACCGACTCACTGCTGTGACCTGTACCGTCTCAGTCCAGGCTGCTTTTCAAAATAATTTCACCATATTTTTAATCCGCAGGGGAGACAAAAATCTGCTCAAAGGGTAACTGGTGCAGTTTTAAAGTCGATGTATTGTGGTTAAGATAGGTATAAAAAAACTTTTCTTTTCGTTTTTTTGCACAAAATCATTCCTAGATGACGATATTTTGGTCTGGTCAGTTCTGTTTCAGGGACTCTGTCGCTTTAAATCCAAATAAGCTCCAGCTGGCCACGCATCCCAACTCAACGTTTACACTCAAAAAGTCTGCAAACAGATGCAAAGTTATACAGCCGTACATCTTTGATAAGCATTAGTGGCGCCTCCTTCACAGCCAACTTGAATGCAACAAGTGGTTTCTGGTTGGTAAGTCAGCAACAAAATATTTGTGTTACTTTTTATCCAGCAGCCATTGTACAGCACATAAAACCAGCTGACCAAACATGCTGGAGTTACGCTTGTGTTGCTAGGTAATGTGGAGAATTTATCCATTCTCCATGTTAAGTTCTTGATGTATGAGGTTGAAGAAGAGTCAGTGAGTTGAATTCATGAATTATTGAGTACCAAAATACAGCCGGTCCATTTCTCATGCTACCTTTAGGCGCTAACAGACAAAATGGGATCAAACAAAAGTTTTCCATCCTCTTTGTTAGCCTCGATCTAAGCTTTGCCCAAAAGAGCGAGTTCCCTACCGTGTCATATCCTCCAACCTTACCTATGAGGATGTTTCCTAACATGCCATTTCCTTGAGCTTTAGCTTTGCAATTAGCTAAGAGAGATAGAATAAAAACATTTATTTACAATTATTTATTCTCAACAGTAACAAGGCAGTGTGACTTAATAATTGCAAGGCTTTTTTTTCAGACACCAAAATACAGCTGAGTGTTTTTTTTTAAGTGCTTGCGTTGATTTTAGAAGCAGTTGAGATCCAAATGGAAGCATAAAAACGAACAAGATGTGAATTTTAAGAAAACCTCACCTGAAACCAATGGTTTTATTTGGAAGTAGCTTCTGCTTGAGGTGCGAGGAAGCAAAGAGCGCTGAGGCGAAGCGCTCAGATTCCGGCTTTAGACAGATTGATGCAGCGGCCAGCGTGTTGAGCTGCAGTGTGTGTGCACAGCGAGGAAGATGATGGGATTACAGACTAAAGCGAGATTGAACTGGATCGACAAAAGGAGAGCGGAAGCATTCGACTTTTATGTTTCCCTCCGACGATCCAGAACCACCTGAGCCCCGAATCGGGACCTCATCGCTGGCAGGAAGAGCTTCACCTTCTCTTTGATGAGCGCAGACACTCATGAGCTCAGCGAAACGAGCGCTCATGTCAGGGCAAAGGCGACAGAACGGAGGAAAATTCACAGCAAGCCGAATTAAAAGATACAGAGGGAAATTAAAATGGCATCACACGTCGTTGCACAATAAAGTGCAGGAATTAATTTTAAACCTCTCGAATGAAATGCTTGCTTTCAATCAGCTGGTAGATAAAACTATTTGAGCACATAAGGGAGCAATTATTTCTGCACCATTTACATTACAAATACGGCGTTTAGATGTGGGAAGATGTTTTTATACATGGAAATCCTCACTGAAACATTCAGAAGAAGTTTGATTTTTATTGTATTTTATGTTGAAAGAGGAGCGCAAACAAAAAAAATATTCCAATATACATCCTTAGTCTCAAAGCAAATACTGCTTCTCTGGATAAACATTTACTTCCAAGAAGAAAAAAATAGCTCTGCACTCTTAGAGCAATTATGATCAAACCGGAATCTGAAAATCTTATAGCCGACATTTTATCCTTCGAAGAGCAAGTTAGAAAACTTATTTTTGATTTGTTCCTGATTCTGTTCTGTTCAGTGATAAGAACAGGATGAACTGGTAGCAATTCAAGCTAAGCCTTTTCAGAACATTATGCGTGTAAAACCAGCAGTACCAAATCCATATTGGATTTTAAGATGAGTTGCTCAAATTTGTCCAAACATAGAGACATTTTCCACTTTATGTTCCAACTTGGGATTGTAAATGTGTTATCTGAGTGGTTTTAGAAGCATCCATTCCGATTCTGAGCAGGAAGAGAGCTCCGAATGCTCAAATAAAAGCTAACGTCCAAAATTTGGATAGATTTTGTCATTTGATAAAATTCATAATGTTTAATGCAGCGTGCTAAAACAATTTGTGTTCAATATTATGGCTGTTTGTGATGTACAGAACCTATTTATTACTGTTACTAAGTGATACCTGAAGTATTGCATATAGTATTATTTATGTTCATTACACAGAAGAATAATAAACCTTCCTGTTAGATGCTAATGGAAGCTGAACGTGTGTCTCATCTTTTTTATTACCTTCATCCCATCCAAGGTTGCCGGGTAACATTAACCGAAAATAAAAGGGAGTGTCTCAACGTTTAAACTCAGAGACCCTTTCAGCCCTCTCATGCTATATCAGGTTTCATCCAGCCAGGCCTGTTTCCCTCCCTGGTCTTCTGATTCGGCTCTGTTTCCCACGGCAATAACAGGAAATAGGTAGAAAAAATTTAAAAAAGTAACTCTGGTTCCTGGAAAAGGTTCCTGTTGTGAAAAAGCAGCTTTCAGTTCAAGTTTTCTGCTGGTTTCTTTTAGACGGAGGACCTTAGTGATAGTAAAGCAGAAAAATTACGGTTGTTCAAATTCCTGTTTGTAGGATTCAGTCCATGCCGGTTTCTCTTGCATGAAATGCAATAGAAACTCAGCAAAAATTAAGACGCTGACGCTCATATTCATGTCCAAACTGGAAAAAATTCATGCAAATAGAAGTAAAATAAACATACGCCTACATCTTGGTTATAACTCTGAATAATTCTTCACTCACAGACACAGAAGACGATATTTAGACACAGCAGACGCAGTTATTGTATAAAAAACGTCTCCAACATCAACAGTAAAAGCCCGCAGGATTTACATAACAGCCCCGCAAACTGGTGCCTGGAGTAACAGCAGAACGCCATTAAACTGATTGTCTCTACACCCCGTGAGGCTCTTAACGATCATTGGACATGAAACTTGATGCTTCCTATTATTTCAGATATACAGTAGCAGATCACAGTAAAACAACAACGGCCTGGCGAAAGCATCTGAGGCTGTATTTACTACGTTCAAAGTGAATATAATCAAAATGGTTGTAAAAGTTTATGCGTAAAATGGGTTGAAAGCTCAGAGCAGGACAATGGCTCGGCATGTGTGTGTGTGCGTGTGTGTGTGTGTGTGTGTGTGTGTGCTGCTGAACAGCCTGTAAGAATGAAAAGTTGTTTTCTGCGGTTTGCATGAATGAGCACCGTCAAATAGTGAATCTTAATTAAAGATGTCACAACAGATGAAAACGTCCTAGACGTTTTTATTGACGTGTCACTTTCTGCCATTTGGCTGCTGATTTTATTAGTTCGGATTTGGGAGTTAATTACAAATGACTGTTGATAGTCTGATATGAGCAAAGAACACATGGGGGGTAAGTGTTTATTAACAGGGGGGGCAAAAGGTTTTACCACTGGGGAAGTTATTTCAGATGACGAAAATACAAAATGATAAATATTACAGGACAGATTCAGGCGTTTTTATTTGTTTATCTTTTTTTTTTTTTGTTTATCTTTATGTTTCTCTGCAACTGGATTCAGTCTCATTAATCATTCACTGTGGAGGTTATACATCTGATGTTTTCTGCTTCTGACTGAAAACCGTGTTTTGCTCTCTGATTGCCTGTGGAGCAGCAGAGATAAATCTGGAAATGATGGTGGATGTTACTGGTGCCTTTAAAAACACAAAAAAAGAAACACAAAGAAATAAAGGCTTATTATTATAAAATCTGTAGAACTTTCTGTGTTCTGTTGGTATTATGGGTAAAAAATACTCTTTTGCAACACTTTTGCAAGGTGTGGACTCATTTACAGTCAATTAAATGCTATAATTTTGCTTATATGTACATATGTTTTCTATATTACGGTCAAAGATGAAACGTAATATGACTTTTACCTCTGTTTTTAACAGATTACATCTGTCGTTAAAATATTCTTACTTATTGAAGTTATGTTTTATATACAGCTCTGGAAACGTTAATAGACCACAAATTTGAACTTTTTATAGGTTTATGTTTGTGTAAAATGGACATTGTTCTTTTATTCTATGAATTACAGACAACATGTCTGTGAAAGTCCAAGCAACAATTTAGAATTAGCAGAAAATGAGAAATGGTCAAAATAAGGAAAAGGTTGCAGAGCTTTCAGACCTCAAACAATGCAAAGAAAACAAGTTTAATATCATTTAGAAACAACAATACTAATGTTTTAACTCAGGAAGAGTTCAGACATATTGATTACGCTATAAAATGACATCATGTGCCTGGAAAATATATATACTACTGCCTTTTTATCCATCATTCCACAGATGGGATTTGTATATCATTCAGAAAGTATTATTATTATTCAACTTAATCATTTGTTGTCTGGAAAATTTTACTTGGCAGCGAATCAAAATGAGGAAGGATCAGTGGGATGGCTGTAAGCTGGTGGCCCGCTGGGACAGAAACATATTTTTTGACAGGCAGCCAATGTGTTTGGCCTCATATATTCCTCTTCATTCTGCTTGCGTTTACGTATTTCACACAATATAGTTAGCGAGCGACTAAACACGGCCCTTCTTTCTCTCTTTATCATGCTGGATTTCTGGTCTTTGGACTTCTTTCTCCACTTCAAAACATTTCCTCGCCGGATCTTGCTAGCAGTACCTTATTTGGGGAAGCAGCGCCATGCATGCATGGCAGCTCGGCGCCTTTCATCTTTTTCACATAATTGGGTGCATCTTGAGAAATGCTGTCCTGCTAAATCTCCACATTTCTTGGTGGATTTTCACGATGCGGACAGTCGACAATACGCCAACTCTCCAAGTTGTGACAAAAAAACAGAAAGGACAAGAAATCAGAAATAGAGGTTGCATTCATCATATTGTTGATCTCATTCTTTTTTTTCCCTACATCCTCGTGTGCTGAGCAGAAATGACTTTTTATAAGAGGATTTTGAATGAAATGAGGTGGCATGGGGACAAGATTGAGTAGTGGTGTGTGTTAAAAATTGATGAAAGAAGAATGAAAAGGAAAACAATGAAGGGCAGAGAGATGAATATTCCAGCAGAACCCTTTAGCAGGAAATTCATAACAAATCGGGACTGCCGGGCGCTGAGAACTCCCTCGTGTCGGAGGATGAGATGGCGTGGTGCAGCGCCGCGCGGCACCAAATTGAATCCGATGCAGGGAGAGGATCAACAGCACTGTCAAATCAACTTTATTTTAACATTACTACAGAGACCCAATTTCTTTTTCCATTCTATCATCGCGCTTCTCGGTGGGCCTGTCGGCTATTTGCTGCCGAGCCGCCCCGGTTCCCCCATTACCTTCGTGCTCGGCCCACGTCGAGTCAAGGTTATGTCGATACCACATCCTGCACACCTACTCCACCGTATGACGGATAGTGTTTTATTGAGCCTGAAACCCTTTGACAAACCAAAGGAAAGTGAAGAGGAGGGAGAGGAAGAGATGAAAAAGGATTGGAAGCTACCCGGAGGTAGATTTGGACGGAAAACTGGGGAAGAGCGAACCAACCGCCTGGCAACTGGAGGCTCATCAGCTCCTTTAGTGCTCGGGAAAAAGCTCAAGACTTCCCTTTTTATCTTTTTTGGTCTTGCACTTGGCTGCATTCAGTGTCATGTGGGATGCTTATAAAGGATTTAGGGACTCTGGCTCAGTTCCTTCTCCACTGCTGGACCTCAGTGAATACCCCAAACAGCTATTGTGGGTCTATATAATCCAAATCAATAAACTTAAAAGTACTCAATGAAACAAATCAAGCCCAGAATTGTCAACTTGTGTTGCAGAATGGACCTCCCAGCAGTCATCACTGAGATTGATGTTAGCAGTGAAGCATGGCAGGATTAAACACTTGGGTTGGTTATTCTGCAGTTCGGAGAGAAAATAAAACTCATGAAGCTTTTTATACTGTGTGGATTCTCAATATGCTGCATAACAAATACTAAAGACCTTCCCTTTTAATATTTTCTAATTGGGTTTGAAACAATTAATTGGTTCAGTCGTGATTAATCGAGTTTTTAATTAACCATCAGCTAATTTAGCAATCGTTAACTGGAGTATAGAGATTAAAAATATATAATTTGCTGAAAGAATAACACTAAATAAACCAAAACTGTACAAAAAATATGTAAATGTTGCACTTAAGATGAAGTTATAGCTTCACCTAGTTCAAATTTTATTAAAAAAAAATCACATTATGCATATTTTTCTGTCAGTTTATCAGTTTATCAAAACAAAGTCAACAGATTAGCTTTACACTATTGATGTTAAATCAAACAGGAAGTTCTGAGCTTTTCACATGTTTATGTTAAACGTATTTTTCTTGCTGTAGATGCAAATGATCAAGCGTTCATTGAAGGAAAGCTGCTATTGAATTTTAGGCCATGAAATGTTTATTTTGTAAATTAAGAAAAGGAATTGAATTATTTGTTTATTTGCATATTTTATACATTTCTGATGTATAAAAATGGCTTTAGTAGTTAAATAAACAATCATTTTCTATCCAATTAATCAATTAATCATCAGAATAATCAATTATTCTTTGAAGAATTTGAATTAATATGAGTTAGAACAACATTTAATTTCTCTTTGGGATCAGTAAAGTATATTTTAATTTGATCTCTAATTAGACATCGCCACTTTTTGTTATAAAGATTTATAGTGGGTCGTATCAGATTTAATTTATTTTTATTCAGCTCAAATCTGAAATAAGAAGCAGTGCCACTTTGGTGACAGAGTTTAGGCAATCATATCCATTCTGTTGTTTATAGATCTATAATATAGTGAGACAGCACTGGAGAGGTCAGCACTCCAGTCATCGATGGTCACTGTCCTGAAACTTTTGGATGCATACCTGCTCCAACACCTAAATCAAAAGGCTGAATTAATTTCCTGGCAGGTGAGGAAGTTTTGCAAAAGCCCAGTAATTAACCATTAGCTTGATTTAGGTGTTCTGGAGCAGGGATGCGTCCAAACGTTGCAGGACGGTTGCACTTCAGGGCTTGAGTTGCAGTCACCTGTAATAAAACATCAAAATATATTGAGTCACATTGTATCGAATCATGTTGTATCATATTGTACCAAATTTTGTAATTATGACATCAACAGGAGCTTCTTAAAGAGACAGAGGCCCAATTTCACGTGTCATATTACAAAGCAAAATTTCTTTTAATTTCTGTTTGGTATATTGAGCATTTTTATGAAAACTGAGGATGACATAATTACTTTATTGTGAAATAAAATGACTGGAAAACAGATAATGCTGCTGTTTTGGTTGCACCAAAGGTTTTGATGCTAGTTGTGTGTTTCTCAGTCAATTTCACACTTTTTTCTGGGTCAAAACTGAATTGGGCTGAATCGATTAATTGAATTAATCATGATTAATCGGTTATTTAAATAATCCTCAACTAATTTAGTAATTCACTAACCACTAACAGGAGTATACAAATTTTTGAAAACCAAAACAAATAAGCCGCAGCACACGCAGACCAGTAATTAAGCCCAAATTGTGCAAATAAACATACTTTTGTATTTATGATGGAAAACCTGCTTTGTGTGTCGGTTTTTTCCACACAGAACTCCTCAAGTACTTTACCCGGTTCAAATTCTGTCAAAGAAATCTCCTATTATCCATTTAGTTAATCCAAAAAACTATTGAACAGCTTAGTAGACAATATTTTTAGCTTCAGATGCATCCTTTGCTACAGATAATCAACCACACACAAATGCTGTTATTGCATTTTAGACTATAATATCTTTATTTTCTTATTCAAAAAAGGGGTTGAATTATTTTTAACTTTTAATGTGTTTCTTATATTACGTATGTAAAAGGCTTAAATTTGCAGAATGTGCAATTTTTTATGCGATTAATTGATTATTTTAGTGACCAATTCTTCTATTCAAACAATTAATCATTACTGTATTTGCAGCTCTACACTGAGTAGGTTGCAGACGTCCCCCTGTCATTTTCAGACTTTTGTTTTAAACAGCTTTAAAAACTGTGTATTTATGGCACATTATGCACGTTTATACAGAGTTTGAAAACATCCACTATTCTTTTAAAATCTATTGTTTATGTTCAGTGAGAGTCTCAAATCACCAGATAACATCCACTGGCTGAAGGCAATTTGTGCTCAAGGTCTAAAACTCACAGTGAAGCAGCAAAACCCAACAATGCATTGATTTGAAAAGCTCTCCGACTTCTAAACCAACACAACAACATGATTCACTTTCAGAAATATTTTGTCACGTATTCACAGGCAGAATTTTTACTCTTTTTATCTCGGAATTAAGATTTTTTTTCTCAGAATTCCGATTCGTCCCTTAGAATTTTGACTTTCTTCTCAGAATTCAGACATTTTTCCTCGAATTTTGACTTTTTTCAGAATTATGAAGTTTGATTGATTAAAGTCTGACTTCTGAGATTAAAATCTGAGTTCTTTTTTGTTTTTTTTTCTTTCAATGGTCTTAATTCTCTTGCCTAAAAACACCTCTATCTGTTCAGAACCAGTTCTACAGCATATTTATTTTTTTCTCCTGGTGAAACTTTGATTAGTCAAACCCAAATAAAACATTTTTTTTGTTGAAAAGTTCAACAGACTTTTTATTCCCGATACCCTTAAATAAAACACAGAGCTCAAAGTTGAATTTAGAAGCTGTCTAATTAGTAGAGCCTTTGTAAACCAATCAGAGTGATAACAGGAGCTGTAGTAGAACCGCTTTTCCAGCATCAGTTTGTCAGGACAAACAGGATGCTGACAGTCCTCACGCTCTTTGCTGCTCAAACATGGAGGATCGCAACTCGCGCATTTGTTTGATTACAGATTAGCGGCTGCCTTAGCGCCAGCGACGTAGCCAGCCTGGAGGCGGATCTCAGACATCGCCGCTCACGCTGCGGGAGACGCTTTCGCATCCGGCCCTGACACAAACAGCGGGAAAGATGAATCCTTCCTCCAACTGTTCACACACACACACGCACTTCTGCCGCTGAGTCAAGTTGCTTTGTTGATTCAGAAAAGTTCTCTCTTTAACAAGGCAATGAGTTTCCAGGGTGTGTTGTCTCTTTCTGACAATGTTTGTTGCTGCTGCATAAGCATTCCAATTAGGGAGGCATTGTTTTCTCTAAAATAGAGAGTGGTCTGCAGTGACGGAGCTGACAGCAGGTTTTAATGGGAACACTGGTGTCTAAACCGAGATTGTCTGCACCTAACGTATTGTTTCTGCTGCTGCACCTCACCAACAAACTAAAAACACATCACACCCACAAACTGTACACACTTTGTTTATGACAAAACGTAATGTGTGCGCACTTTTATTTGTTCGGATATAAACGAAGCAAAATTACAGCAGAAATCTGGAAAAACAACAGAAAATCAGTTTGGAGCTCCAACAAAGAGGTGTGAACTATTGAGTCAAATTGCTGGAAATTGTTCTGTCACACGGTTGGGTTTTGGTTTTCACTCCTCGAACATAAAGGAAACATAAAAACTAAAAACATTTTAGCTCAGTTGGATCTCATTATGCATTTCTTCAACTCTTAATGTCTAACTGCTGCGTCTTGGAAAATTATTTACAGCTTAATTGGGATCTGGAAGGAAAACAGTTTCCTTATGGATAAAAATCTGACAATGCAACCCCTTTACATTTATACCCTTAAATAAAACACCGAGCTAAAAGTTGGATTTGGAAATCATCTAACTAGTTGAGCCTTTGTGCAATTTAATCTCAGTATAAATGCAGCTGTTTTATAAAGATCGCAGACGTTTGTAAAAAAACAAACAAACAATAAATCATTTACACCCTGGGACACATCAGAGAAGTTGTGGAGAATCTTAAAGAGTTTAGGTTGAAAGCTCACATCCCAATCTTTAAATATCTTCCAGAGAACAGTTCAATCCACCATCCTGAACAAGGAGAGACGATGGCGCCACCTGTGGCCATCGGTAACTAAAACGTTTGTTGCTCTAACACTAAAGCAACGACACCAGCACTAGTAGAAGCTAATGCTAAAGCGCTAACTCCATTTCAAATTATATCTGCTCTTGAAAGATCACAAACCTCAAATGCCAATTTAATTTTGACATAATTTACTTTTTTAAAGAAAACCAATCAAGCTATTTGACATTAAATGTTTTTTGCATCAAAAACGTCACATTTTCTTGATCATGATTGATTTATAAAAGCAAGAAATTCTGCAAAACATCTAAGGGTGTAGATATTTTTATAGGCCCATTTTTTAACAGCTTGGTAAGCCGCTGACTGGAGGTTTACCTTCACTAAAGGTACAACAACACTAAACTAAAAGCATATGCATCTGTAAAAACGGTCCAGTCAAAGTCCTGGTTGTAAAGAAATGTGAAAACCATGAATCATTTTCCTCCCAAGTGCGTTGAAGTTTGTTGCCGTAATGTCACAAAACATAAGGATTTTCTAGAAGCTAAGGAATTTATTTTATTTACATACAAATGTAGATGTTTACAGACAGACGTAAAACGAGCCAGGATTTCATGTTATGCATAAATAATCCTTGTTAGCAGTCAAACATCCTGCAAATGTACAATCAGCCGTTGAGTAGCAGAAAGTTTAAAAGCTTCAAATGGGATTTTTAGCATTTTGATGGTGCACCTGTAATTTAGTCCATGCATGACTTGATCACAATTGGTTAAAGTGAGCTTTAGTATAGTACTTACATATATGCATTTTTTTAAAGCAAAACTAATTGCATCTATTTTAGTTTTGCACAAAACAAAGACATAAAAACACTGTTTGATGTTGAAAACTCCTCATTCCCAAGTGTGTTTTTATAGGCAAAGATAAAATCAGAGTATATCTCCGCTGGGGACCGAACGACCAAGCCAACCCCAGTCAATAAAGTCTGACGGCAACACACACTCGCACTCATTCAGCCCCAATTAGACCCCCGACGCCTCATGAAACCTGAGCCAGAGCGGCGGTCCCAGTTATGACCCGATCGTTACAGCAGGGAGGGACGCTGCGACGGGCAGGAAGGAGGGAGGTGGAGCGGAGATAATGAGAGGTTGCATCAGGACAGAGAAGCACTGGGCTGCAGTTGATTGCAATTTATTTATAGACTCACTGTGGACACTTTGTGCAAGTAAAAACGTGAGATGTGCGGCTGCTTTTATACCTGCGGACTCACGCAGAAGCTCTACAGCGTCTAAAACGAAGCATTGAAAAGTCAAATCCTTACTTATCAGCTGTGATACACACAATGCAAGCACTGGTTAATATCAATTAATCAATCAATAAAGGATATTTGTATAGCGTATTTCAGCAACAAGGCAGTTCAAAGTGCTTTGCATCGTAAAAACACAAGAAATCAACAATTAAAACATTAAATTTTTCCAAGTGTTTCACATTATGGTCTAGATTTGTGGTGCATAGAAGCTGAGTACTGCTTCTCCATGATTGGTTATAGTGAAGCAGAACCAGAACCAGAACCCCATCACTATTAATAACTACTGTGTAAGTAGAAAGTACCTGCTCTTTTATGTTCTAGGGTTTATGTATTTTACACACATCTTTGGTTTTTGGGTCATAATTATTTCTTTGAAGTCTTTTTCACTTTGGCTTCATCTTTTTTTTTTTAAATCACAACAAAACAGCGACATGTTTGTGCTTCACAATAAATCCATTCAGCCGTTGTCACATTTTAGTGTGTAACAATAACATTGAAAAAGAATGAATGTATCATTTACCATGGATTACCTTTTTAATGCCAGTGAGTTTTAAAACGTCGGCCAGTCCAGTGAGTATTCACACATATTTGACCAGAAGGATGGACTTTCATTAATCCTTAGGTCATTTTCTATATGTATGGTTGCTGCTTGCAACCTAAAACCAAATCAGCAAAGGTTTCTACATTAATCACCAATTTTAAATCTGAAATTTCATAAACAAAAGAAAAGAGTGAAGGTGTGGTATGTATGCAAGTACAAGAAAACAAAGAAACGTTTTTAGAGAACTTTATTTTTTTTCCCCTGTGATTTATTTCACTTGCAAGCTGTGAACAAACTTTTTATTTAACTTTTTTATTTTACTTTAGGAGTAAATGGCCTCTTCCTTGCTGCGTGGCTTTTCAGGCCATGTCTGTGGATTATTTTGTTATTTAGCAAAATCCTCAAGTTATTGTAATCTTAACTCACCCAAAACAGAAAAAGTAAACTCTCATTTAATATGTCACAGTTGTGTTTTTTTATATGGCGTATATAAACATTTGGCTTCAAATGTATATTTCCAACTTAAATATAATTTGTCTCTACTTTTACCCACTTAAATGAAAAAGGCTTTAGAAAGGAAAAAATTATTTTATCGTGTTTTATTCTTGAACTCAGAAAGTCAAAAATTATAAAGTTGAAATTTGATTTTTGATTTTGCAGATGTAGGCAGGTATAAAACATATATTGTGTTGAAAAAATTTACTTCTAGATTTAATATTCTATCCCGTTGTTGAAAAGTCCCATCCATCCATCGCTGAAAAATCGTTGCTTGTATTTATCTTTTGAACAGGATAAAAATGAGCCTCTCTTCTGGAAATTTGGGAACGTTGGGAAAATCTGACATGAAAAATGACTTGGACAAAGTTGATATTTGATTGCTTTGTTGCCAATTTGGTAACAAAAGCTGAAATATGACATCTAGACACACAGTTCGACTTTCGAGGGCTGAATTCAGAGCAAAAGTTTGTATTTTCATCTACATTTATGTGCTTTGTTGCAAGTCAACCATATAAAATGCAGAAGTTAATGGAAAGAGGCGAAAAAGAAGAAAGAGGAGACAGTGGGTCAGCGCAAGTTCAAATGGCTTTCTGCTGAAAAAGAAAATGGAATAAAACGGAGAGGGCTGCTACGAGTCGAGTCTCTGGAAAAATAGAGGACAATGGATGGTTTTTGTGTCGCCTTTGTCACTGTGGCATTTTGCAGAACAGAGGGAGCCATCTGCGGGTTTTTGTCTCCTCCCTGTTCGCTCAATTTGTGGAATTGATCCACTTTCTAAAACCGAGGAAAACACAAAAAAGGTCAGCCTGAGTCAGGGTTCCTGCTCAGGCCGCAAACGCCGAGGATGAAGAGAGAGCAGAGGTCAGAGGAGGGGAGAGGAAGACGCGGCCGCTGATTGCAGAGAGAAATTCCAGATAAAACCCCGGAGAAAGTCGCTGAATAAAACAGAGGGAGATGGAAATGTGAGGCTTCTGGAAAATTAAAGAGACGAGGCTTTGAGGTTGTGAGCAGCAGAGAGTTTGCTGGAGGTAGAAAAGTGAATAAAGGAGGGAGGCAGAGCGATAAATGAACAGAGGGAGAAAGTTAGAGAGGAGCTCTTGTGTTTTCTGATCTACTGAGTCTAATAAGGCTGTGTTGTTGTCAGACCAGTCTGGAGCGGCTACTCCGATTCCCAGTTGCCCGACTCATCTTCTCGTTCCTGCTCACTCGGCTGCTTTGTTCCTCGCCCACACTTAATCTGCTGAGGGAAACAAGAAACATGGCTGTTTGATTTGTGGGAAGGAGGGAATTCAGGAGGGTTTCTTCTCAAAATGTAGAGAATTTTCCCAGCACGCGAAAAGGACTTTTTTTTTTTTCCGTTTTTTGGGTGGTGCAGAAAGTTTTCCAGGTTAGCGATTAGCTCGCTAACATTTTACCTGTGCAGTAATTGTTACTGACATGCCGGGGGATGTATCGGATGTGTTTGCTTGCGTTTGGCCTGTGGACTTTGTTGGTGTGATCTTCAGCAGCATATTGAGCTGAGAGGCGGCTGTTTGCTTGCTGTGGCAGGCGGTGGGGTTGGTGGAGACGGAGGGCAAACAGCGGAGCTGCCAGTATCATCCCAGCTCCATGCTGGTCCCCACAGCCTCAGCTTCATAAGCTGACAGAGGAAACAGTGTGTTTCTGTTCTCTCAATGCTTTTTACCTTCTCCTGACATTTGTTCTGTCACTGGCAGTGGCACTAAACACATCAACCTCTCTAGCTGCAGCCATTGCACACATTCCCCACATATCCATCTGGGGATTTTTCCTAATGCACGTTTGTTTTATTTGCTCCGTGGTGTATTTGATTAAAGGGTGAGAGTTGGTTGTGTGCTTTAGGCCACGCCGCTTACCTTTTTGCTGCAAGGCAACAGCACTGCCTGATTTATTGCATTTATTAAAACCAAACCAAATTATTAGGATCAGACTGAATGAAAGGAAATTTATAAAATGCAATAATGTAAAATAAAAGAACAAAAAGTGAATAAAAGCAGAGGAGAAGCTAAGCAATCTTGATGGAATCTACTAACTCCCTGTCTTTTGTTACCTAGCAACAGCCTGTTGAGTAACCAGTGGTTACCTAGCAACAGCCTGTTGAGTAACTGGCGCAGCAGCAGTTTAAGGTTTTGCCACCGTGCCTCATAGCTGTTCAAAAATAAAGAAAACGTCGTGGAGAGAAAACTGGATACAACAGGAACGGTGACACTTCCAGTTTGGCAATATTTCAGATATTTAAAACAAAAAATAAACCTAATCAATAATTACTGATATCGACTGCTTATATCGTAATATGTTATTTCAGCCACGTACAACATTAAGTAGTCCAGCTACCACAAAATGTAAGACTTTGTGACTTACAATTTTAAAAAAATGAATTTCAGACATTTTAACGCCTTAATTTAAGATACATTAAGTTTAACTTTAAGCCTGTTCACAACTTTCCCTTTTTTTAAATCCTGTATTGCTATGAAATCATTTTCATTCATGCACTAATTGATCTTCTCTCATTGGTTGGTTCCTTACCAACAATTCACACTGGAAGTCAACAACTTCCCAGCCTCCCAGTGGGAACCAGTGATTCCCAGTAGGACCATTGCTCCGGCGCATGGACACACACAGAGGGCTGATATGGGATCCGTCTGGCCTTTGGCTGGATCCAGTGTGCTCTAATGAATGCCTCAGCCTCTTTTGGAGGCCAGATCTGCTGCTGTGCATCTCATCGCGTCCCATTCATCACCGCTCGGCTGTCTGCCCCCCCCGAATCACAGCAGCTGACCCCTGACCTCCCATTGATTCCCACATATAAACAGGCTCCTCTCTTCTGAGACAGAGAGCTGCTCCGTTAGCCTCTGTTAGCGCCGCCGCTTCTGTGTTTTCTCTGATTCAGCTTCTCACGTTGCATTTTTTATTATTATTTTTTGTCTCTGCTGACCATCGCTACACAAATCAATTCATAACAGTGAAGATCTGTGGCCTGTTTTCTCGAAACCAGATCTGGGGCATCACAAGAAATCTTTTATGTATAAATCAAAATGCTTTTGAGGTTTCTCTTCTGAATATTCAAAAGACAACATTTTCACGGACTCTTGTGGTTTCAGTTTGGACTCAAGAAAGATAAATATTTACAGTTTCCAGATAAATCTTTTTATTCAAACGTGTGTTTGGCCATGAAACGGAAACTCTAGGGACGAGAACGCTCCTTTAAATGCAAGCCTTCGCCAACAGAGAGACCAACACCTCGAAAGTCACACGTCACATAAAAAGCAAAACAGACACATTTCTATTAGCTTCACAAACCAAGATTAGTTGGTTGTGAATCAGATTAGGTTTTACAGTTAACAATGAGAGAATATAACTAAAAGCACAGAGTGGATAAAGTGCCTCGATTGTATTGAGGTGTCTGAATAAGAAGAGATTTCTCTAAATGCCTGAATAAAAATAAATTAAATAATTAATTTCCTGACTTGGAAAGAGGTTTTCTTAAAAGATTTGCTTTGCACTTTCTGGCCGGGTCACTTTGACTGCGCTGCCATTTCTTGGTACAACAAAGTAAAATAATTAGGGTCTTCCTGAAGCCGGCCACATGTCGTGATTCTGAGCGCCTCAATAAATTACTGCTGCTTCACAATAAAGAAGCTCTTATGCTGTCCTAAAATGCTGCTCGCTTTTAAAATTGATAAAATTGTACCCGTGCTTTTTTTTCCTCTTCCAAATTAAAAACCTTATTACGGGTAAGAACAGGTTCTTGTCCAGCTCAGCTTTGTAGTGGAATAAAGTTTCAAATTTGATAAAATGACCTACAGTGTAAGTTGAGCTTAAAAAGTTTCTTGCAAAACTGTAAATTTAATTTAGCTGGACAAACATCTAGGCAAACAAAATCCTCCTAAGCTTTAAAATATTATAAGTTATGGATGTAACTTTTGAATATTCTGTGTAATTCTTTTCTTTCTATATATTCTGCTCTGCTTTTTCCAAATTAATTTCTTTTTGAAACTCTACTCCTTGAAGTTTTCTCTTTTTCCTCATAGTTTTGGTTTTATTGAGTCTTTTGTTGTGTGAACAGATACGTTCTTGGCTTTCTTGTGTTTGATTTTTGACTTTAGGAATGAATGTTGCTCTCATCCGTACCGTCAAAAAATATTCTGTTTCATTTCATTTAGTTCAGTTCAATTATTGCAATTCTGTTGAACTTAGTTCAGTTCTTTTGAGTTCAATTCACTTTTATTCAGTTGAATTACATTAACTTTGGTTCAGTTTATTTCAATTCAATACAGTTTTATTTAATTACGTTCAGTAAATGCAGTTCAGTTCAGTTTGGTCAGTGTAGTTTACTTTTATTCAATTAAATTTAAGAATGTTGTAATAATTAGTCATGAGAAACAATTAGTACACTGATAAATCAAAACAATGAGAGCTTGGGTTTTTGTGATAAAATGAAGCTGCTTAAATTCATATTTTTAACATGAATCCATGTGTTTCATCTGAAGATTATAGATACAATTTTTCTCTTATTTTCAGACTGTCATCTTTTGGAAGAACTTTTCTAAAACACAGAGCCTCTAGTGGTTGGAGGAATAACTGCATGTAGAGTCAAAAATACCAATAATTCTTACAGTGATGCACAATGTTTTTTTTTAAACAAACAAAAATGTTTTTAACTTATTAACCTGCCGTGTACATGTGTTTTTTTATGGGGGTTTTTTCTGGTTACAGTCACCAGTCTCTGTGTTGGGTTACTAAAATGTTGAGTGGGGATCGATACCTGATCAACAGAAGAATTTCAAAAATTTCTATAAATTATTTTAATTTTCTTTACAAGTTAGAGCAAAACTAACGTGTTCTTTATTATCACCTCCGGCACAAAAGAAAGAAGCTTCTTCTTTGGCTAGCTCATTCCCGCTCTGCTAGCTGCAGATGTCACGGTCCGTTAAACCTGCTTCAGAAACGAACAGGAGTTATGGACCGGGTTGAATCAGACCATCTGTAGGCGCCTTGTTGCTAAAAAACGATTAACTGGAAATAATCTTTAACATATTCCCACTGTTAAACCGCCGCAATAATCTCACTCCTCTGTAACCTTTCTGTTAATTGGAGCACTCAGACGTAAAGCCGCTGTGTATTTACACACAGATGACAGTTCCTGGTTTGCTGGGAGCAAATTTTCCCTCTTATTACAGTGTGGATAGCACATGTAAAAGGTCAGTTATTATCTCCACCTCCCTCAGCGGCGTATGGAGACTAATGAAAATAGAAATGGGGTCAAAACCAAGACAGGCGGACATGTAAGAAATGAAAATGCTGCTTAATAAATAACCAATTTTGGAAATAAAACGCCTAGAATGCCTTCCTTCCTATTAGAAGATGATATCTGCCTGTTTAAGCATCAGTTTCAGTGAAATCAGTGCCACCAGGACCATTAGCAGCAGAACAAGGTCCAAATCGCCTCACAAACGTGAAGAAGTGAGAGGGCGGCGCCTCAGTGGGCAGCGCTGGGTGGGCCAATAAACTGAAACACTCAACACAAGTTCAGACCTAATCGTCTCTTTGTCTCCGTTCTGCTTGAGAGGATCAGCAGTCGGGTTAAGCTCCTCTGGGTGCCAACCCTCGGCTCCTCTCTGCCATCTTGCTTTGTTTTCATTGCTTCCTCTTGTATTTACAGAGCAGAGCTGTTTTCGTCCCGCAGCTTTTCTGGGTTATTCAAGTTTCTTCACCTTTTGAAACCCTCTACCCAGTTACTCACTGCTTTCAGATGTGCATTTTGTAAGAATTGTCAGGTTCCACATCCTTTTTTTGTGGTTTAAACTGTAGAAATGTGGAAACATTTGGAAACGCTACTAAACATAACATCCTTTTTAATTTTGGAATTTTTTTTTTGACTCAGATACTAAAAAATAAAATATATAAATTTTGCGTCAAAATTGAAAATGCAGGTAAGATTTGTAAACTCATATTTTTACCCGTTTTGTCTAAAGCCTCAGTTTTCTCTAAAGTAAAGTAATGACTCCCAGAGCATGATTCTGCCACTACCATGCTTTGCTGCTGTGTTATTTTAGTGACATCCAGAGCATTTTCTGTACCAAACAACCCTTATGGACTGCAGCCCAAAAATCAAGCTTGTTTCATCAAACACTTTCTACCTTGTAGTTTAGGAACCAGACCTCCATGTTTTCTGTTGAAGAAAACTATTCTGTCTTGCAACCTTGTAGTTGTACTTTGGGCATCTTTGCATATTCAGACTGATCTTTTGATTCATTTTTGCAATATTTACATATCCTGTAACGTTGCTGTTGTCCCATATGTTATTTAAATTGATTGCAGAATGACAATGTTGAGGATTGTGTTGGCATCCTTCTCCTTACTGATACCTTTGTAAAGTTTCAACCCTTGAAAAATTGAATGGATGCAAAAATCCTAGGATAGGTTGGTCATAGATTTTTTAATTGCGAACTAACTGGAACTGGATAAAATGAAAAGTATTTATTTAAGGGTGTGCACATTCATGAAGCCAGGTCAGTGCAGCTCTTTTGTTTTTTATACTTATACTGTAGTAGATTTGTAATTTTTACAGGCTAAATGCCACTTTATTTGGTATGAGATGATTTATCAAAGTCTTGTTTGCATGCTCAGTTTGCCAAACTCGCAAAATTTGAATCGGAAAAAAACAGCAGCACCTTAAAAATCCAAATACTCCAGTTGTTAACATTAAATGTTGAACTAACGCCCCCCTGAACGTTGCCGTGAACTTTCGACAAACATTAGCAGACAACGTTCGCAAAAATCAAACACCATTAAACGTTGTCTGCGGATGTTTAATTTTAACGTTAGTCATTAAATGACCTATATTAACGACAATAAAGGCTATTAAGGTAAAAGTAATGATAAAAAACTATTTATCCTACTATACTTGTATGTAGAAGGGATTATCAGTCAAACTTTCATAGTAGGAATGACAGTCTGTACTCTGCGCCTTCCAAAGCATCCGTTGATGCTTTTGTGGAAGTTTTGACCATCTGCTGATAATCAGTCATACAATGTCTGGGATTTGCTGGAGCTTTGCATGAAAAAAAAAACAAAAGAAAAAGTGCTGCAGTCCCGTTCTACCAACTGTCCCTTCGGTTGTGCTGTCATGTTTGCCTGCAGACAACAGCTCTGGTTCTCCCTGCGGAGCTGATTAGTTTCAGTTTTAGAAAAAAGTATGTGCTTTCAAACTATTAATGTTTGAATCTGCTCTGGGAGGATTTCATTTTAAAAAAAAAAGAAAGAAAGAGAGAAAGAGAGAGAGAAGCACGAGACTGAAAACCTGACCGTTTTCCTGACTGCGGGCGCTACATGCTAAACGTGGGTCCAGGTAGAAACATGACAACGCCAGAGGCGGGAAGAGAGGAAGGGAAGAAATGAGGAGAAGAGGGATGGAGCTTGTAGCCCCCGAGGGCTTTAGTCCTATCTGTCAGTGTGGAACAGCCAGCCATTCGCCCTGTAAGTGATCCGTGGACACAAAGTGCACAGGTCAACCATGACAGCCCACTCAGTGTGTGTGTGTGCGCATGTTTCACCCGGGTGTGGGAGAAGGCACGAGCGCGTCTGCCTTCTTTCCCCCGCCGCGCCGCCGCCTGTCAGTTCGCAGGATGCAGAGACGCTCGTGTGTTGCAGGTGTGTGTACGGCGGCAGTCGCTCGCTAATGAAATGACACGGAGGTAGGCGACGTGGGCAAAGGGCATCGGAGGGCCGGAGATGCGCTGGAGCAATATGTTGCCAAGGCAACAGTCAATGAGACCTCGGCCACGTGAGGCGAAGGGAGGGAGAGCGAGATGGAGGAAGGAGTCAACGTGAAGTAGTTGCCATAGAGACTCTCCGCTGCAGCTGCCTGTAAATTTCTTTCCTCGTCAGAGGGATTGTTGTGTTTAATTTTAAAGTGTCGTGCAAAAGTTTTAGACCTCTGCTGAGGTATTTCCACATTGCTTCTGCAGAGCAGGATGTGGTTTGTGATCTTCTGACAGGTTTTTGGTAGTTAGTTCACCAGGTTTTCACTGATTCTCTGTCCGGTTTTCAAACATTATTGCTGTACTTCCTGGACTTTTTCACCTTTTTTACCTTCAATCCCCATTTGGTTAATGCTGCAGTTAGTAACTTTTACAAAAATATGCTTTTTTTTTGCACATTTGGTAAAACTGTCACCATGTCATGATATTATGGTTTGAGATAGATAGTGAAAAGATCAAACTCCTTCTCCTCCTTTCTGAGCTGCTCTGACCATCTGAAGAAAAGCACCACTTCCTGTCAGAAACTACGAATCTGAGCCAGGAGGAAGGTCTTAACGCTGTCAATCATCCTGATGTACTTGCTGCTAAATGTGCAATAGGTGAAGAAGCAACTTACTGTTACAGAAAAACTGCTTTTCCACTGTCACCAGTAGGCATGCTAAGTAGCCCTAGCATTAGCTTTCATGGCAGGCTACTGTCACCGCATAGTGATCATTTTAATAATAATCAATAAACATATATTTGATAAAAGTTACATTCTGCAGCTTTAAGTACTAAATTTACCCAAATGTCCAGCCAGTTTGATTCAGCTTTGAACATCAGTTTTAAAGTCTTACCACAGTAATATAGCCATAAAAGATAAAGTTTATGATACATTTATACCTAAGAGTAACTAATGTTACATTAATAATCTAAACCTTTCTGTCGCTCTATGTTTAAGGTTATTAAACTGTTTCTTTAGCAGGCTTTTTTCCAAACAAAGTTGGTGGAATCTACTAACTCGCTCTTTGGTTACCTAGCAACACTTGTTGAGTAACTGGCGCAGCAGCAGTTTAAGGTTTGGCCTCATTACTGCTTAAAAATAAACAAAAACGGTTTGGTGTGAAAGCTGTGGATAAAACAGGAAATGTCACATCACCAGTTTATCAGTGCTTCAGATATTCAAAACAAAAAACTAATCAATAATTATTAATATTGACCGATATAAAACATTTACATCATGATAAGTTTTTCAGCCATATCGTCCAGCCCAGTGTACATAATGATAAAGTGACAAAATGTGGTGAAGTTCAAAGGTTATAAAAACTTTTATGACTTTTAAATAATTTCTGGTTTAAAGGTTTCATTATTTAAGGGATGAAGTGAGATTTTCTTTAAAAAAACAACAAAATAACTTAAAAGATTAGAAGTTTGGTCTCATTTGTGGTTAAATATAACCAATTCAGGAGTAATTTAAGAGTTTTGCATCTTTAACACCTGAGCTTATCATAACTTTGTAGCATTTAATCCATATTTCAGCAGCTACCCTGCACATAAAGGAGGGTTTCAAAGGGATTCAGAGCGTCTCTATCTCTCTCCCGTTCGGTAACAGATGCAGTAATGGTTATTTATGTGGTTGATCTGCTCCACTGCTCCCTCATAACCCCCAGGCCTGCAGACAAACACACACACTCTTAGCACATGCTCGAACTGAAGCCATCCGGGGCTGTCACCGTGCCACAGTTCGGAGTCTCGTGTGCCATATGCTTCCGTCGGCTCCTGGCAGGAAGGAGCGTCCCGCGGTCAGCTGGGAGAAACGGTTCAAAGGCCAACGAGGGCCCAGCAGGGACAGTCCTGCACGCAAACACACAGGGCCGCAGGAGTTGGCTCCGGCTGAAAACTCCCTTCATCGCTAACTGTCTGGGTTCTGTCTGAAGCTACCTGCACATAGTTTTGATGATAGAAGCCAAAAAATCATTGTAACAGTTGAGAAACTATTAAACTTTACCAGCATAAGCAAATTCTACGTTCACACTGCAGCCTGAAGTGACCCAAATATTTTTATTAAAGGTTTTTTTCTGCGTGGTCGTTCACATTTCCAGATACATGCGACTGTGTAAACTGTAAACAACCTGAAAGTGTGCAAAGTAGAGGATGCAATAACGTCACACATAGAGAGAGTGCTCAGTGTTTTGTCAGCTGGCATGAAAAGGAAGAAGAAGAAGAAGTGGTCAGTGTTTGTGGATTTAAACATGGATGCTAACGGTGGAGCATATTTTATGACTTTTAAGTTGAAGTTTTGAAGAGCCAGCACTTTAACAACTTAATCCTCATTATCGTCCGCCATGGTTGTTGTTTTTCTTCCAGCTTGTGTGTATCAGGACGCAGAATAGTGACGTCTGTCGAGTAGCAGTGACGGTCAGGTGGATAAATGTGACCTCGCCGTTCAGACGCAGGTCACATTTGAAAAGGTCGGATACGTATCGGATATCCAAGTGGCCTGGGTGGCATCGTCATAAAAAGATCAGATACAGGTCGCATTAAGGCAAAAAAGATTCTTTGTCTTCACTTTGAAAAATATTTATCTCAAATTTTCAGAGGCAAAGAGGCTCAGTATGTATCTAAAATTAAGATTTATTCAGCTTCAATAAAATGATTACACTTCAATCAGGAAAAACCCAGATAATAATAAATGTAATCAAGGGATATATGTTAGGATTGATTACATTTATGTCTATTATGAGTTGAAGAAAAGGGACATTTTTGCTGCTTTTTTGTTGTTTTTTTTAAAACTGCGTTTTGTTTAGATCAAACTCGTTTTCACTTTGGGCCATGTCAAGATCCTGAAGGGCCGGCTGTGGCAGAATGTATTGATTAAACAAATAAAAATAACAACAAAAAAAGTTAATAAATAGCGCTGGTTTATAAACATTCATGTCTTGAAGATTCAGGATGCTGTCAGTGTCGTACAAGATGTCCAGATGTGGTTTGTTCATACTTACTACATGTATCATCAGAAAAGTTTGATCTCATTTCCATTTTTCCAAGGTAGCTGTCTGGATTTAGAGGTGAAGATTTATGTAAAAAGATGAATAAAATGTATGAGGGAAACTCGATTAATGGCATTTCTATCAAGGGAATACTTAATGAAGTGACATGCTTTACTTTAAATGAAGATAATCAATCATAACTCTTAATTCTGGTCTTCCAGGATTTGACCTGACATTTATATGTGAGACATTTATAATATCTCTTCATGTTTTACCCCAAAGCTAGAACCACTAACTAGCAGTGCTGGTGTAAAACTGATAGTGTCCAAAAAAAAAAGTGTCCTCTGAAGATTCCCTACAGGGAAACAGAGCTGTGAAAAGTTTGACACGTCTGTTTCTGCAGCTGAGGGCGAGTTGCACTTTGCATTCATGTGAGTTTCCAGCTCTGAGGTGCAAAATGAGGAACATTTATTTGACACTGGATGTGTCAACTTCTCTCTTGATTGCTTACAAAATGTAGTAATAATGTTGAATTTTTATGGAAAAGTTTTTAATGTTTCTTCTTTGTTTTGTATCCTGTTTGATTTTGGATTTTGGATTTCCTACCTGGGACTTTTATGGCATGGAGAAATGAAAAGGCCAATTTTTTTAATCTTATCTGGAAGTTTATTTCTTTAAATTTCTGTTTTTCAATAAAAAGAAAAAACTAGTGTCAGAATAAGTCGCTCATGCAACGTGCTTGCATTGCTGTACATAATACATAATAGTATCAGTTATTTTATCAGAAATGGCCTTAATTAGTCCATTTTGGTTCTGGTTTCATCAGTGTTTTACGGTACAACATTGCTGAAGTTTGTTGAGGTTTGAAGACATTCGTTTCTTCACAGATCTCTTCAGGTCAAAACTCTTTTCATGCAGGTTGAGGTCTAGACTTTGACTGGTCCATTACAAAGCATTGATCTATTTCAGTAATTCTGTTCTGTGTTTGGGATCTTTGTCCAGTCTATGGCCCAGTTTAATCCAAGCTTCAGCTGTTAGCATACAGAAGACTTCACTGCAGAACAAACCCAAATCATCACCTTTCCGCCGCCATTCTTGACAGTTTGTATAATTAGTGTTCATTAAGAAGCAACTTTGTGAATCTTAGTCATGCTGCCTTGTTCTTTTAAACAAAAGAAGAGACTTTTGACGTGTATTAAAGATGATTTGCTCACCTTTAAATAAGCCTATGTGAGAATATTCCAACAAAAACTCTTGACTTATTTGAATGAAGGATGATTTATTTCAAACAAGCTCATGTTAGCATCTGTTTCAGTTCAACCAAGAGTCGAATTGCAGAGAGTATCTTTGAAGAAACACATGAACACAGGCGCACATACACATTTCTCCCATATTCTGCGTCTTTACCTTTAAACATACAGCTCCAGTCATGCAGCAGCGGTTTTCTCTGCAGACTTTAGTGTGTAGCTTTGACTGCCTTTAAGTGCTGTTAGACATCCATGCTTTGCCATTTTGGTCACTCTTAGCTTTAGGCTCTGTCTTAGATATATTTGCACCTGAGGCCTTAAGATTTAATGCGCTTTCAGACACTACACTTCTTCTGGTAACCCTGACAACAGGCCATAGTTGTTGTGCTGTCACAATCTTTAATGTTAACTGAATCCTGTGGAGAAGGAGACCTGAACATGGTCTTACAGCCAGAGCTGGGTAATGACTTTACTTGAGTAACTTTGTTGAAGAAGAAAAAAAATACTTTTAGGAGTATTTTTACTATGCTGTACTGTTTAGTTTTACTTGAGTAATTTTTTTAGGAAGTATTTCTACTCTTACTTGAGTAACATTTCTGGATTTTCTTCCCAAATGAATGAAAAACAAACATGGTTTTGCCAAAATTCACCAGAAACAGACACACACCTGCAGTTTTTGTTAAAGTTTCTTAAGTTTCTTATTGAAAGATTTAATGATTTTGTTACTTATTTGAATTATTGTCAATTTTGTCCTTAAAATACCAAAATCTTCACTTAACTTTATATTTTGGTTTGTCTGGTTTTGTAGTTTTTAAATATTAAAAGATTGATCATTTTGATCAATACTCTTGAGTTGACTTTTTACCAAATACTTTTTTACTCTTGAGCAATTTCTTGGATGGCTACTTTTTACTTTTGCTTGAGTAGAAATTTGTTGATTTAGTGGTAATCTTACTTTAGTAAAATTTTGGGTACTCTGTCCTTCTCTGGACATCGTTCTGCCTCTGTGCTGTTTACACTGGATTAGGGATACATACAATTAATCGACTTACAATTAATTACTTAATGATTTTTAAAAATCAAAATTAGTTCCAATCGATTAACTATGTCCGTTTAGACCTTCTTTTAGTATTCCAGTTTGACCGCCGACCAGCAGAAGGCGCCGCTGGTCACCCTGAAGCGGCGCTACACTAAATTCCAGATTCCAGTTTAGGATCCAAATGCTCCTTAGGTGTTATTAAATACCTAATAAGCTACTAAAGTTGTCTTAGGACTCTTTCAGCCAAGCAGCGTCAACTTCTACTTCAAAAATGACTGATGTGCTAAAAGCGACGATGATGTGACAGAAAAACGGAGGGAATAGCAGAAAAAAAACTAAAATGATGATGAAAAAAAAAACATAGTGCTGGGTTGATTTTGAGAGCTGTCCTGATGTGAGTTAAAGCATTTTAACATTCCTTCAAGAGAAACCACTGACTGTATGAACGTTTCTTTGTTTATTGGGAATTAAGTGCTTCACATATTTTACTTTTTTCATCTTTTATTTTTCTCTTTCAGAAACCTAAAAGGTTCCTCTTTTGTTACATTTATAAATATGTCCTAGTTTAGTAAAAGAACCACAATTTTCTTTCGGTATTTAATACAGTAGACACAAAATAATAGTAATATGTAATGTCATTCTTATTCAGATATGAAAACTTTACCCCGTTATGGACAGACAGTCTGCCCATAACATTTTAAACAAATTGAAAGCTTATTAATTAATCGTTAAGATAAACTAGTTAAACTTTAACCACGCTTCTGTGTAGAAAACTCCTAAACCTTTTGTTTTCCTAGAGCTTTTCTAACCTGCTGATAATTTTCATTAGCAACAGCTGGTTGCTTCTTTTCGTTTTAAATTCTTTCCCATCTTTAGGGTGTACTTAGTTCTCCCCGTGGGCTTGTTGACAACATTTCTCTTTCATTACTGTCAGTCAAGACTTTTCAGCAAATGTTTTCCTGCAGGCGTTGTGACATTAAAAGGTGCTCCAAGTACATTAAAGATCCATTTTCTAGCACTGACATCCAGTAGGAGGAAAGATTCATTTGTTCGTTCACCTGAACGATTTGCTGTTAATTTATTACAGCCCAACATGTTTGATCAAACAGGAAGTATAAACACATTTATTGACTTCTCCAGGCGCTCCGCTCCTTACCCTTGGTGTGTTTTGTGTGTGCAGATATCCGCGATCGCAGGAAGAAGCCCGTCATGCTGTTCATTCACGGCGGCTCGTACATGGAGGGCACCGGGAACATGTTTGACGCCAGCGTCCTCGCCGCCTACGGCAACGTGATCGTGGTGACCATGAACTACCGACTGGGCGTGCTCGGTGAGTGATCCGTCAAACCCCCCCGCGGGCGTTCCCGTTCGTAACAATCCACACACATCAACGCGTTCGTTCGCTTATTCGCCCCCTGTTTGCTCATCAGTTATGTATGAGAACACAGCAGACGGTTTCTCACAGCAGACCAAGCATCTTTCATCTGCATTGATTACGCTGATGATGGATGACTTTAATAAAAATGCATCAGTTTAATGACAGCCAGTGCAGACATTGATCATAACTGCTCATTCTATCAGCAGCTGAATATTTCTTTCTAAAGGCTCTGATTGTGTAATTAAAGAAGTTTGTTGAAGATTTACTTCAACTCTTTCTTTTCAAAAGAATGGGATTCCTCCCACATTTCTAATTAGCTTTTAAAACACTCCCAAAAGTCTTTCAGAACCTTTGATTAGGACCTTTTAAAGGGGCAGTGCTATGGAAAATTGACATGTTTTAATGTTATATCAAAAACAAACCTGTGTTGTTGCCGTGATTCTTTAATGCAGCTTTGAGAAATCATTTAATCTCCATCACAGCCGTGCAAAAAGCAGCACTCCTCAGTGACTCCCCCACTCGGCTCCATCAGACTAGCCAGCAGCAATTAGCAAACACCTGGTGAAACTGAGCTTCTGCTGAGCTCATCATAGGAGCTACTTCTCAGTGAAATGCTGGTAAAAACTTTGTTATTGGGTCAATAGAGGAGCCATGTTGTGACGACTTCCTGAAGGCGGAGTTTCAGAGAGAGCAGGAGTTTTTAAAGAGACAGAGACCCAATTTCAGGGCATTAAATTAAGAAGTAAAACCTCAATTTTTATAACAACTGAGGTTAACATAGTCACTTGATTATGCTATAAAATGGTACTATGTGCCTGGAAAACACATAATTCTAATTATTATAATCATATATACTGTATATATATATCATAATGTAATTAGTCTGGGAATAAGGAAGGACAAAAATGTTGCTTGGTTTTGAATTTTAGATACACAAGTCAAAACTCAGTCACTTTTTTTTACCCCTCCAGGGGGTCTTTTTGTGGGCTCTAGTGTCCCTTATATGGTAGTAGGCTGACAGGAAATGGGGAAGGAGAGGGGGGAAGACATGCGGCAAATATCGTCGGGTCCGGGAGTCGAACCCGCGACGGCCGCGTCGAGAACTCAAGGCCTCCAAACACGGGTCGCGCTAACCGCTACGCCACCACGGCACGCCCCAAAACTCAGTCACTTTTAATGCAAGCGTTTTCTTCTGTCGGTAACAATGTTGCTGCTGGTACAGTTCTAACTCACTAAATATTTAACCTTTAGTGGTAGTCTCATGTTATGACCTTTCAGCTTTAATTCGATAAGGTTCACTAGCTGACATTTGTTTAATGCGACCATGCGCTGTAAGGGCAAATATTCCTGACCTTAAATACACTCTGGCCTCCGCTGCTATCTTCTATGAAGTGGCTTTAATTTTGATATCTATGAAGCAGCTGCATTATCTGCTTCATGGTGCTGGTCACAGAAATTGCTTCATGAGCTGGAATGTAAAGCAGGTCAACGGGATGTGAATCAGACACAGAAATGCATCTTATAAATAATTTTAACATCGCCAGTCCCTAAATAGCTGTAAATGTCTCTCTAAAAAGAGCCAGGATGTTAAAAAGAAAGCAGGGAATACCCCCGGAGAGTCGTTTAGGTCTCGGTTTTGTTGTTCTTGACGTAGAGAGAGGGAAACTGATGGATTGGGGACGTGTGTTGAGGGAGGCTTTACGGGCCAAACGTTGCAAACAACAACCAGCCTGCTCTGCTCAATCTCAGATCGGCCGTATTCAAAAGGCGAGAAGGTTTTGTCTAGCAGCTCCTCCATGAGCTCGTCATCTCTGCGCTGGAAGTACTCGCCTTCCCCGCCCGTTTGTTGCTCACCGCAGTCTGTCTTGCTCCATTGAGATCAAGTAATTTAGCTGCGAGAGGAGGAACATGCCTCTGAGGAGGCAGGTGCGACGCAAAAGAAACTAAGTGCATTAGATATTTCATTAACTGTAAAGAGAGTGGGCTCCTGGAAGCTGTTTCCAGAAAAAACAGAGAGGGGAGAAGAAAGAAGCTGCCAGTCTCAGATTTGTTTGGTGCTGCTCTTAAAGAACATTACATTGTTTTTGCAGCACTTACCCTGCTTTTATAGTGGTGACACATTTTCATTTGCATGTAATTATCCAAAGTGTTTGGTTAGCAGTCCTTCATTACTAAATTCAAAGCCTTTTTGTAAGGAAAATGCCATGTGTAATGTGACTATTAGCTGGGATCCAGAGCGCAGGAGTGCAGATGTTGAGATGGTGACAGCGTCAGAGTATCGACCCGTTTCTCAGTCCTATTCACTGTAAAACATTTGACTCACATTTAGTTGTGCCTACTATCTTCTACTCTTTAAGTGAAATAAATTTAGCAAGTTTTAGATTTTGAACCTAAATGTGTGAGTTTGCGAAAGACAAACTTAAAGTAGTAAGTTGTGTTAACTTTTTATCAATTTTGTCAAACCTCCAAGAGTTGAATGAACTGGAGTTTTCAGGTTAGCACTTTAAAAAGCGTCATGTTTTTGAATCCTGGGATGGAAGTGTGTTACGTTGGTCTCATTCTTGTGTTTTTATTAAACCAAATGTTTATTTTAACGTCCTGTTCACACTAAATGCTTCTGAGCAGAATTTGTTGTGATACTTAATAAAATTCATTGTTAGATCAGAAATTTTCTTCATACAATTTGAAACAAGAATTTAAATTATTCTAAAGTAAAATAGTTTGTTATTTTAACATTGTGAGTAAAATAATAGAGAATTGTGGCTCTTTATTGAGGTGAGGGCAAATTTTTTCTTGCATATTGTGAAATAATTATTTGGTTTAAATTGCAGCATTAAGTCAAAACTCAATTCAAGATTAATAAACTTAAAAAACAATGTTTAGATGACTTGTCTCTTGTTGTTAAATCAACTTCATGAACTTTAATGTCTGTTAAAACCAAAACAATTTTCTTGTCGACTTACGTTGCATTTTCAAGGCAGCAGGTGGACTTTCATTTTCAAGTTAAACCACTTTGAAATGTTTTACAGTGTTTGTTTGCTCTGGTTGTTCAAACTGAGATTTCTTTTAGAAGCGTCTTCAGACAGACGAGGCCGAGCAGAACCTGCTGACACACTTTTATTATTATCTGTTAGAAATCATTTTGTCTATTTTTGAGCGATCCGAAGGTTTTTGTTTGATACTGTTGTTGATTTTATGCAAAAGATTTTCTTTTCTGCGAAATCTTCCAAAGTTTTGGCTGTGATTGTAGAATGGGGCTGACTGGAAATGAACGTTTTCAAATGAACGTTGGAACATAAACACAGTTAGATGTGACGAAGTGTTTCAGTTTATTTAGTTTGAGAGCTGACATCCTTCCTTTAAACACAATTTTGTCGGTTTCCAACGTTGATAACATTCACATTTTGCTCGTTTATGTTAACAGGTGCAGATCGTTGGGAACGTTTATCACATTTTACTGTTTAAAACCTTGGATGTTGCAGCTTCAGCACTGCTGACTTTCAGTAGAGTTTAGACCAACCTGAAATTCGGACCGAGTCGGGCCAAAATGACTGGCTTGGTGGTCGGGCTCAGGCTTCTGCAGTGCGTTTAACAAGCCAACAATCCAGCATAGAGAAAACTAAACAATATAAAGTTGTGTTAATCTACTTATTATAGTCTAAATAGAGGAGTTGGCAGCTTACCTTGAAGAGGAAGGAAAGCAAGAAAGAAAGAAAGAAAGATGTCAACGTTTATTAGAGTGTAACAAGTGCAGCGCTCGATAAACGCTCCTGCTTCACTCCTATCCATCACACATTCTAGGTGATTTGTACTTGTCTTAATGTTTACAAGGCTTATTCAAGTTATGGTCTGAAACCAAACTAGTAAAGTCGTAAGTAAAATAATATGTCTGGTTTACTTTCTGAATTTTGGAACAATGACAGTAGTTGGTTGACCTGCTCAACGTAGAGAAACTTCCTGAGCAGAAGGAAACCTGGACTTGTTACTACATCAAAACGTACAGCGGCTTCAGTAAGAGACTGCTGTCTTTTTGAAGACCTTACTTCCAACATGCCTTTAATGCCTTCTGGTCCTTTGAAATTACTTCCCAAACCACAAGAATGAAATGTTGTTGCATGGAGTCAGAAGACTGCATCATTCGTTTCAGGGTTCTGTCGATGCTTTAATCCATTTGTGGCTGACGCTAATTGCCACTAAATGTGTTGATAAGACAGATTTCCTCCACAGAACTCAGTCATGCAGATTTTAGAGATTCTCTTTATGAGGTTTGATGTTTGTAGTAATCCCAAAGAAAAAGAGGAATCTGAATGCTTTTTTGTGTCTTCAAAAAACAAATAAAAAACAACCTAAAAACAACATCCAGTTCCTCTAGCTGCCTTTCTGAGAACATTCAGACTTCATGCAGAGATTCAAACTCACAACCTCTTTGCTGCAAGGCAGGAGTCCTACCTTCCAGCTTGCATCTTATTTTGATGAGCAAATTTCTGCAGTATGATCTGCTTGTGCAGCGTCAATTGCTTTCCTTAACGATTCCTAACGTTTTCAGACTCAGTGACAGTCCTTCAACACGTTCTTTAAGTCAAGGAGAAAGCAAATTGAGAGGCCGACTTTGTTATTTGCATGCAAAGACAGAGCCAGCTCTATCTTCCAAATACGAGAGCCATCCAGAGCAATTTGGCTCTGATTGGGAGAAATGTGAGTAATCTTTCACCCCCATGCATCCTGTATGTGATGGATTCCATTTTCCTTTGACAGAGACAGAGGAGTCAGTGTGAGGGGTTGGAAATGTGCGTTTTGTGTGTGTTGAACGCTGGTTTTCTTTGAGCACGTGTGTCTGCGCGAACTCATGCATATCAATGTCCGCTCTGCAGATACGCCATGTGACGGTTTCTGCTGTTTGCCGTTCTTGCCTCAGCAATCCGACATGCTGATTTGGAAAGGCAAGGCGGGAACTATTGATACAGGCGTGAGAAAACTCTCACGGAATAAATAGTGACTATTTAGTGTTTAGAGACAGACAGGAATCTAACCAAGTTGTGTTAAATAGTCGTGGCCATCGAGTATCAGTCTTAAACTGAATACAGTCGCTTTGTCTGTAAGGTTAATTAATTTAGAGCTTTAAACTCACTGCAGATTTTCTATTGACATTTGCGTTCAGTTTAGAGGGAAGGATTAATTGGAAACCACAGCCAAACCTTGCCCACTACCAACTTCACCCTTCAGTATAAAAGCTTCTCATTCCACAGATTTCTGCTCAACTCTTCCTCCAGTTTCACCTCCAAATATCCTTTTTTTTTCACTCTTCCCAATGGGGGTTCAGGCTCGTCCTACTTACTTGAAAATCCGCCTTGATCTTTGTCCAAAAACCATCAGACCTTCCTCCTTTACCCTTCCCGTCTTACCTTTAGTACTTTTACAAAGTAATTAAACTATTTGGAATCCAAAGTTTGCACAGTATAGTCAACAAACAAGTTATAAAGGATTTTTAAATGCTTCTATCTGAATGGAATAGCTGCATCACCTTCTTAAATACGGAAGATCCGAGTTTAATATTTAAATTTGAATATTTTACCTAAATATTCACGGTTGTTCCTGTCATGGTGTTCAATAAGATAATAAAGATATACCATAGGTTTTGTCATTTTATCTGCTTTTGGCTTCTCCCTCAATCATCTAATAACAAACTCTCTTCAAGTCTATGATTTATAAACACTTATATGCATTTTGCTAGATGATACAGCCAAATTTTATGCAGCTATCAATAATAAATACATGTAGAAATAGTTACCCTGCTGATTTGTTCACGTTGTGATCGTTGCATCAGTGATTGCAGCTGCTCAAACATGTCCTCCAGCTCCCCTTTTTTCTGTTTAATTGTATTTTTTAAAGGCGAAGCAGCTTCATCACAGCTCTGCCTCCAAGCTCAGCCTGGAGGCTTTCACAAACCTCTAAACCCGACTGGATCTTTCATCTTCACAAGCTGGAGACAGAGTTCACAATCACTGTTAGAGGTCATTGTGGTGACAATAATAACACAATTACGAATAAGCATAAGAAAGATAATAAATGTTATTTATATTCATCATTTTTAGACATCCAAGGACGTCGATTAAGGTCAAATTGACAATATAAGCACTCATGAACATAGTCAACACAACATGAAAATGTAAATAAATACAATATATCACTGATATAAAATGAAATATAAGCAATATTAAAAATGTTTGCTTTGAAGACAGTAAAAAAGGAGAGGGTTATAAATTTGATGCATTCACAGAGATTCATTTTTGCTTTTTCTGCTCTTGGAATCTATATCTGCATCATCTTTTCTTGCTAGATGCTGTAGAAAATGCTCCATTTCATGTACGTTTCATGGACATTAAAGTATATTATATTATGTCAGAGATTTCCAAAGACAAGGCTCCACTCGACAGGTGGAACAGTAACAATATGCAGAGGATTACGAGAGACTTGAAAGTTACAAGAGCCTTGAAATCAATATTGTGTTTCACAGAAAGCAGGGAAGTTGTTGGAGGATGGGAGTCGCGGCAACAAGCAGCTGCTTGTTGAAGTCTGTCTGAATATAAAGATTTAACCAGCCATATTCTTCTACATTTATAGCTGCTTGTTTACTGAGAATAAGAACGGTAAGGATGATGTTTTTCTGATTCTCAAAATCTGAGGTGCTAACAAAAAGGACGCCTAAACTCATAACCTTATTTATTGACAATAAAACAGCAGCAATTTAACAAATTTATCCAAAACAGATTTTGTTTTCTGTTTCTTCACACAGTTGAGTTTCATCAACTCAAGAATTAAAGTCATATTAATTGCATTCCCCTTGAAAAAAATACATATAATCTAATGAAAAAATCTTTTTGAAGATTTGGGATCCTTACCTACTTTATCTAGATGCATCTCTTGCCTCAAATATTTAACATCAGTTTTCTTTTTCAGTTCATATTTGTCACGATGTGCAGCGACGCCCCCCCACTTCTTTTTAACTTTTTATTTTATTTTATTTTATTTAGTGGGAAGTACTTTTTTGTCGTAATTATTGTTGACTTGTTGTTTGTTTGTTCTGTTTCTATGTTATTCTTTATGAAATTATAAATAAAATAATCTAAAAAAAGGGGAATCCTAAAAGTGTGGCAAATATATGTAGAAAAAGACAATAAACAAAAGGGGGCCTAGTAATAAGCCTTGGGGAACACCACTAACAGCAGGCGAGGCTGGTGATTGATGTTTTCTTTTTTACAGTCTTATATGATGACTTCTATGATTTATTTTAGCAATTATTTTGCTCTCATAGTGTGAGAAATCACATTTTTCTTCTCTTCCTGTTTATTTAGCAAACCAAATAAATTTTAACCCCACTTTTCATTTCTCATGTTCTGCTCTAGCAGAAGAATAAAACTGAAAATGAACGTAATGTTTGAGTCGTATTGAGGTAGATTTTCATTAAAAGTGTAATTTCTCCACTCTTGGTCTGTGTGTGTATTTGATGAAGCATGCATTGGAAATTTAAGGCAATCCAATAGACCCAAGGCGCATAGCGGTAATTGAGTTTGCGTGAATCTAAACCCGAGTCTTGATTTCCATCTGGCTTACTGAGGGAGGTGGTATTTTGCCCGCCTGCCTGTTTCTGCTGGCATCCTCACAAACAGCTGCATCTGCAGCCCTGCTGGCATTACGCAAATGTTACCCATCACAGCGACGCTCAGACGGCGAGACCCGCTTCATTCTGTCCATATGCGAATTTATAAAAATACAGAGAAAAGGCGAGTTTGGAGGGAGGAAGCAGAGAGCAGCAGGCGGTCTCTGTGGGGAATTTGGTGGATTTAAATATGTAATGAAAAGCTTTACCAGGCCACTGAGCACTTGACCTTGCCTTGGCTGCCGTAGCGACAGGGAAGCTTACAGTTCAGACGTCACCTCCACCCCTGCAAGGTTTTATACATGCCGCCACTTCTGATGTGGGAGATGAAAGTGAGAGCTTGCATTCATTCAGACATTAGCGACGAGCGCCGAAGCTTCAGCATACAGCGCTTGTGATCAGAAGCAAGATACACACAGCATGGAGCGAGAGCTGAGACAAGAGCGAGGGCAGAGAGCAAAAGGAGAGGGAGGGAAGGAGAGAAGAGGATGGAGGGGGGGTTCAGTTTGCCTGTGATGCTAAAAATAAAACCTGCAGAGCCGCTTTCTGATCATGCAGTCGCACACACACACACCCCCACACACACACACACGCCCCCCCCCCCACACACACGCCCCCACGCACACGCCAGCCGTGCATGCTCTCCAACGCTTCAACTGCATGTTGCAGAGATCTACTGCAGCAATGCAACCGGCTTTTGAACACTGACTGCACACGCACACGTATGACTTCAGGAATCCTCAACGTCACTATGACACACAACCACACACACAACCACACACACCCCCACGCCCGCACACTGTTCTTTTCCTATCGGTATTCAAGGAGTGTGGATGTGAGAAACGCCTGCTCATGGCTTCGGCGGGGGGTCTCTAATGTGCGCGCGAGGGGAAATCAGGATGAAACGTGACCTGACGGGACCAGAGAAGATATTAAGACACACACCGACACACACACACACCTCCACCGAAGACACACACACTGTTCTCAGTCTCCATAGCAACCCTCGACAGAATTGATGAGCACAGTCCTATTGACTCATTGTGAGGAGGGTGGAAGGAGGACTGCGGTGTCTTAAGAGTGTGAGGGAGGGTGTGTGTGGGGTGCTACGGCGTGTGACTTTGAGAACGAGGACAGGCTGCTCTACTATACCCCGAGAGGTGATTAGCACGTCGGCTGGCCTTCATCACACACGTGCAATCCCATGAGCAGGTGAAGTTCACACGCTAACACATTCAGTGACCGTTTTTCTTTAATACTTTAGACTCTCTGGATCAAAATCCAACTGTATAAATCATCTATTCTTACCTCACGTCTCCTTTGAACCAGCCTGGTTTCTTTGCTACTTCCTCCTGTAGTTTTGCTCCTCTGGATCATGAAACAGTCACATCAGAGTTTCATGCAGAATGTGAAGAGAACATGGATGAAAGAGTTTCAACCTTCAAGTGTTACATCCCTGTGGATAAACAAAACCCTTCACACTGAAATATTCAAAGCTGATCATCTTCACACTTTTCTTGAATCATGTTGTTTATTCTGTATTTTTTCCACACAGTGAATTTTCTTCTAATCTTGGTTAAATGCTGGTAAAGTCCTTATAGAGGAGCTGTTTTACTTTGAACGTCATACCCTAAATGTAACGTTTAATGTTATTTTTAACTCAGTTAAAACATCTACAGACGTCTTCCTGCTCTTGATCTTGTGATATTATGATAATAGTACGTAGCAGTAGTTGCTCACAACTCTATTTTGTCTGGTCAATGTTAGTCACTTTTAGGTTTAATCTGTCAGATTAAACTGAAGATCTGCCATGGAAAGTCATTGCAGGACACTGTTGTTATTTTATCTAAATGCTATCTGACAAGACCGCATTGCAAAGAATTACATTTATTTTGGTTCTAAGTGAATTAAATAGGCCTACATTTAAATTGAACCTGCTTGTAAAGTATCTTGTGTTGCTATAAGTACACACAGACTAACATAAATATATACAGCTCTGGAAAAAATTAAGAGACTACTTAAAATGATCAGTTCTCTGATTTTACTCTTTATCGGTATATATTTGAGTAAAATGAACATTGTTCTTTTATTCTATAAACTACTGACATGTTTCTGAAATTTCAAGCAAAAAAATTATATTTGTTTGTAGAAAATGAGAAATAGTCAACATAACAAAAAAGATGCAGAGCTTTCAGACCTCAAATAATGCAAAGAAAACAAGATGGTATTCATTTAGTAGAAATACTAAATGAATACTAATGTTTTAACTCAGGAAGAGTTCAGAAATCAATATTTGATGGAAAAACTGGGAGGTTTTTAATGGGTTCAGTGCAGTGGACTCTTATTTTTTTTCCAAAGCTGTATATTTATCGAGGCGCATCGTTGCATACCGAGATCAGGACCGACTCGCTGACTCTTCTCCAGCAGGGCAGATGCAGATATAAGAGAGCATAATTCAAAATAAGCTTTAAATTTTGATGACTTAGATAATGAGTTAGAGAGTATTTTACTGGTAGAATTAAAACGGCATTTAAAATTTTATATAGATTTGTTAAAGTCAGTCAAATGGAAGCTGGCTGCAGAGTTTTTCTGTTTTCCGTTTTTTACCGCAGTGTGGCTGGACTCCTGCATTTTGGTGCATTTTATTTTCAGTAAAGTGAATTGAATTAAAGTGAATTCAAAGATGTTTAAGTTTTATAGTTAAAATAAAATGAAAGGACAAAGCGAGATGGAAGATGTAGCAGATATATTTATAACATAAAAGTTTTAATAAATGAAAGTCAAAGCAGACTGAAAACATGGTTTATGTTTCAAGTAAGCAGTCAGATGGACAAACTCTATATAAAATATATAACACACACACACACACACACACTGAAAACAAAACATAGCTTCTGTTGAGCTGTGATTAAGTTTGTATGCTCTGGGCTGCTGCACAAATATAAATACTTAATAGGAGCAGGATTCAGTGGAAGAGGACTATTTATGAATTTAAATGTCTCATTCTGAAGCAACAAAACCCAAACTGCTCTCCAATGGAGAGAAAATATGTTTGTGAACATTATACACACCCGTACCATTAAATCCCATAAAATTCTCCCTTTTCTGTCCACATTTATTCACGTCTCTTGTTCCCTCTAACTGTCTTGTGCTTCTTAGCATCCTCTATCCCGCTCCTTTCCACTTGATTTGCTGTGGGTGCTCTTATAAAAAAACTGACTAATGGGGTAGATTATGCTGATGTATGTTTCACATGTCAAACAATCAGCTTTGTAAGTGAGAAACCATGGGCTGGTAATGGCTGCGGATGGATCATCATTACAGCGAGATGACAGGCGTTTGAATCACGGCTCGGCACTACGGGGCAAACTGGGAGACTCACGTCTCCCATGGGGGACAGCGGTGTTGTTTTGGGAGCCAGAATAGCATCCCCAGTGTGTCTGAACGTACATACTGGCACCCATAAAGACAGCCTGTCAGCGAGCGTAAACACTGCAGGAAAAAAAACAACAGGAAAGCAGTTTGAATTAGTATGCGAGGTCTGCCGCGACGCTCCGTGCTGTTTGTGTTCGCCTTTGAGCTCCGTTTGGATCGGCCAACATAAAGACGTAATAATTAACATATGGCATAATTCTACATTTATGTTTCTCTGCTCTGTTAGCTCAGTGTTGGTTTCTCTGGTGCTTTATTCAAACAAGAACATTTGCTTGGACGGCAACAGCAGATAAATCCCTTTGGATTTGAGTTTTGTGCTACTTGAGTGATTTCTTGCATTTCCTCCCAGCGGATCTCAGTATTCCTGAAAGAAATGCACTGAATGAACAAAAGGAAGGGGAGCTTGAGTTAATTTTTTCTGCAAATTGTTTAATTTGTACAGCTTCTCCTAAAGCGACAAACATATTGGTGAACAAAACAGCAGCAAGGCACTTTGTACAATTTATGTTTTCTTTTTCCCTTTTAAGCCTAATGTACTAGATTGTTTTCATGCCGTTTATTCTAATTACGCAGCATGAATATTTAAAGTTGAATATTGTTGCTATTAGACGTTGATCCTTCAAGGGGTCACTACACAAAATTACACAATTTTGTATTTTAGTTTATAGTTTAGTGTATAGTTGTTCCTACTTTTAAAGTAAGAATATTAAAGTTAAATATGAATTTACAGATATTCCTGCACTAGGCAGATGGGTTGAGGGACGTATGGATGATTAATTAGGTCTGAAAATAACAACCTTCTAGTTTCATCCAATCATCCCCACAGCATCATCTTACCTCCACCGTGTTTTATGATTTGACAGTCTTGTTTCTCCGCTTCTTGTTGTCAAAAATATTAAGGTTATCTTCATATTGGATCACTTGTTTGAAATCTTTCATCGCAAGTAGGCATGGCACCGCAGTTATTCCCAAGAGTTGAAGGGTGGATGGAGAGTTATGTTTGCAAATAGCTGTCTGTGTGGAAATCCTGCAACATTTTCTTTTTGTAAAAGTAGCTAATCATCCCTGCAGCGTGATCATGCCTCCACTGTTTTATAGCCAATTAAAGTCTTGTTCCCTGTTATTTGTTGTCTGATCCTAATAAATTGGGATCAAAAATCTGAAGGTTATCTTCATGTTTGATCATTTATTTGAAACCCTTCAGTGTGTTACCCCACAGTCACAGTCGATGGACGACTGGAAGGTGACCACATGCATCTTTTCTCAAAAACTAATCTGTTAATGGTGCAGCTTAGTTGTAATTTGACCATAATGTAATAATTTTTTGATGTATTTATCAATGGGCCACAGACAGATGTGAAGTGGAGCTGATTTTCACAAGTGTATAATTATGAGGAAAAGTGGGGATGTTCGCCTCGTAGATGTGATGTTCCAGTATTTGCTAAAAAGGAAAGTGCTCTACAATACACTTTGCTTTACAGGCCTCACCTGTGAAAGCTCGACAAATAGGGAATGTAGGGAACAAAAAACTACGAGGCAAAGTATTCCCAAGAGCAACACGGGATCATTTTACCTCCACTTTCCATGGATTTTGACCTGGGACACAGCTGGACGTCAATCTCTGCTAACCCTGACTGTTTCAGCCTTTTACCTCGACATTACTGCTGCATTAACCTATCAAATCTACCTACCACTACACCTGAGGCCTACAAAGAGAGAGAGAGAGAGAGACAGAGTGAGTCATGTGGGATTCCTGCCGGCGATCTGAATAGTAATGCAAATCATTTGCATTTGACGAATGATGGGGTCAAGGACAGGGCTGCTTTATGTTGAGGGCATTGTTGGTCCATGCAGCCCTGATTGACGGGACAGGGGTGGATAAGGTGAAAGGACAACTGGCTGTCACACATATAATAAAATGAGACAGAATGGGACTGCAGGAGGGGGAGCTGGACGGATCAAAACAAGAACAGGGAGCCCTGGGAGAGAAGTGAGAAAAGGTAGTCACTCATCTGTGGACGTTACTCTTCTCCACGCACACATAAGTGCCAAACATGGGCCGATTATAGCAACTGGCTGGCCCTGCAGCAGATGCTGTAAGCGGTGTGGGAGCCAGGCTACACCTGCTCTCCTCTGCCTGCTGCTCCTCTACCTCCGCCCTGCTCCAAAACACAAGCAGCTTCTGCTTCTTCCCTCACACAGCCAGATCACTTCACGGCCAGAAAGTCTACTTTCTCTGCACACAGAGAAGCACAAAGGTCACGTCATGAAGCGTGAGGAACTGTTATCAAGACCACTTTAAAGCATTTCAAGGAAGTCTTTTTTTTTGACTACAAGGAAGATGTAGGTTAAGTAAAATCAGAGAGCGGGTCAGTGGATGCTCAGACTTATAGGTTTAAGATTTTACCACTGTCTGTAAAGCCACTAGATACGAACCTCCAAACTTCATATAGTCTTCAGATGAGGATCAAGAACCGAGGATAAAGAGTATCTGAGGTTTATAAAGCATGCTGGACTTTGGATTAGTTCAGACAAATGGTTTGGTAAATGTTGCCTCTTTGTGATATTTCACTATTCAAGTCTGAGGTTGGAAGTTGCCAGAACGGCATTGCCTCAAGGCACTGAGTCAAAAGTTTTATAAAGAAGAGAGTACAGACTCAGTCTGTTTTTAAGGGCTTGTGGTCTGGCCTATTGTTTTAGTGACCTGAACACTAAATCCTTCAAGACATGTTATGTGTCCGAAGAAGAAACAGGACCAGGCACCAAACAGGGTCTTCAGTCTTGGTAATATCCATTCAGATTGAAATTAAGGAATTTGTCATGAGAAATGTAGGCTGTAGGACAGTGCGATCAGAGTGTGCGCATTACTCCCGCGAATGCGGCAGCTTTTAGTGTCTAACCTCAGATATTCACTTCTGGAAGGATGGTCAACATTCCCTCTAGCATGTGGAAATCCTTTCAAGAAGAGTCGAAGCTGCTGCTTCCCCAAATGGTATTAAACTATTATATAAGAGCCATCGTACGGAGATTGGGATGTAATTAAAGTCCATGTGTGTGTAAAAGGCAAGTGACCCTATACTGTCTGAGTCTATAAGCAAACTACACTAAATGCTGGATAAACAGCAGTAGTTATACCAAAAGCAATAATTGACATTACAAAGATGCCTGAGTGCTTTAAGCCATATACAGTGACACACTTTGTTCCTTCTTACACAGATTGTACATGAATTATCCGTTATTTTACGCTCTATATTTCATACACGGAGTTGTGTGAGTTCCGTGGATTTCCTATGAGCCTGAATCCCTTCTTTAAATCTGCTGAACTGTTGTGAACATCTACTTTCCACTTCCAGCTTCTCTAAGCACCTGCAGTTTTAATTGACAGCCTCACACGTCGGAGGAATTGCGCTCATTTCCCTGCTAAACACATCGGATGTCTATGCATAGGTGTGTGTAGGGTGTCTAAGTGTTATCCACCTGCGCTACTCCAGCTCTCCTCCCCTGACGAAGGATGAAGAGGTATGGGCATCTCATTAAGTGCTGCTGGAGCTAATTAACAAATTAATCAGCCTATGCAGAGGCACCAACCCCCGGCACCAATCAGCCGGACTCAAACGAGCCGCGCTCACTAACCTAAAGGGAAGGCAGCGCTTGTTTTCTGCAGGCCTGACACGCACACGTCTGAACTAAAACAAAGGCAGCTGATGGTAATGAGCGTTTATTTGTTCCTCAAACGCTGTCGCTGTGGTGGATGGATGCATGCGGGTGCACAGGCACAGACACGCCGAACGAAGTTAATATTTTCCTTTGCTCAGCCGCTGCAGTCTGCTCAGCTGTGGAGTGCAGCAGATGGTGCGTCTAAAGTGGTGCCACAACAAGCCTGAGCTGAGCTCCTGTGTCAGAATGAGCCTATTTTTTTTTCCTGCATGGTGTGTTTCTGCCATCACACTTGTTGAATGCAACACCCTGAAAGCACAGGATATGATTCACAAGTCTTACAGCTACAGCATAGATACTAGTCTATTTTAAGATCTCGCATTACAAGCTTAAATCTACTGAACTAATTAAAAAAATACTTCAATGCTTTCAAACGGGAGGACAACATGAAGGCATGAGGGAGATAGCATGTCTGCTACATTCAATTGCACATTTGCCTGCATACCCCTCAAAGGCATTTTACACCCTATGATGTACCCTCTTCTTGTAATACTTTAATGTTTGAACTTTACATACAAGCGTTTCTCTATAAAAGCAGACTCTTGAATTAGAAATGACCATGGAGGATACTTTATCCTCTGACACAAAATCAAGGGGCTGCAGATCCAATCAGCCAGGTAAAGCCTTGCAGCAAACAGCTAACCGTTTTGCAAACAACACTTGTTTAATTATTGATTAAACCAGTGTTTACACCATTAATACATACACCATGTCTTACATTTTTATAAAATCAGTAATTTAGCAATTCAGTCCATTGAAAGAATGGGTTGTGGTTCTCTGTCCTCACCGGCCTTTTTGGACCCGTCTTATCTTTCTCGCCTTGTCTTGTCTGTTGCAACATTTGCATGACATTTATCTGGGTTCTGTGGCAGTGGGGAGTTTGTAAAAACACATGACATCTAAACATGTGATGCTCATGCTAAAGAATTTTCTACACATCTTTTCCAGTTTGGGTTAGCTGGAGATGCAATCAGATATGCAACATTACCAGATGAGTGCAAAGGACATATAGCACATTAATCAGTTTAGACAGTCTCTATATGCCTCTGTAATTAAGGGCAGATACAAGATTGTGTAAACGTGTAAAATATATATATAAAGAAGTTTATTTAAAAAAATACTTAATACTCCTCATAGTAACCCACAGCTACCAGTCGGTGGTGCTAGTTCAACAAGTAGGTTGTTGAAACTTTAGCTTTCATATGACGAATAAGAGCAGTGGTACTTTTTAGGCACCTGCTAATCCTAGTGGAAGTGAACCAGCATCCTTTCTACCTTTGGAGGGGACTGACAATCAAAGTTTTTATTTTTTGACTTCAGCTTCTGTCTAAGACAGGGCAAAGCTCATGGGAAGCACTTAACCCCAATTTGCCTGTCGATCTTTGTGTTGATTTGTGAATGTGTTCGAATGGCTAAATATAGCTGTGGTAAAAGCACTTTAAATGGCCAGTTTGATTGGAAAATCACAGCATAACTTCAATCCATTTACCCTCTACAGGTTTGCATGCATTAGAAACTATGCATGATTATGTGTTGCAAACTTTAAAATTCATTTGCAATGATTTTTATCATCTTTGTGGATTCCACTCTGTACAAACCAAGAGTTTTGCAAAATTCTGGCATGCTATAAAAGAATGGGAAACTGCCATGTTCTGGATTATCAAATATTTTGAATTGCTTATTCAGTGTTTTACATTTAAATCAGGGTCCAAACATTTCATCCATTATGTATAGTCTATGGTTGGTGCCTATCTCTGGCAGTTTAGAGACTAATTAACTTTCTGTCATGTTTGTTGACTGTGGGAGGAAAGTTGAGAAAATGCAAACTTCAAGCAGAAATACATTTGCATTTTCTCTCCAGGTAGGCCAGGATTCAAACCCAAGACCTTCTTGCTGCAAGGCAGCAATGCTACCAGCTGCATCACTTTGCAGGCCTATAACAAGGTTCTGCATTTTGCACGCGTAGTTTCCAGGTTTGCTAGATTACATAGTATTATTAATAATACTGGGCCTTCTGTTATACTACAGTGACACACTTTCATGGCCTAAAGTGATGTTATGACTCATTTTTCCGTTGAATAGGAGCAATAATGCCACGGTATTAAAGTTTAAACTTGATTATTGCAAGTGTCTACCAATCTTTTATTTGCCAAACTCACAAATTAGAAGTTAATTTTATATTTAAATTTTAAGGTTAAACATTTCATTGGAAATTTTTTTTTTATTGCTTTGACATGATTGGTTTCTTGCTGTGAACAATTGAGCCTACATTTCTTTTATTCCTTTATGTGAATCGGAAAAGCCCATTTTTAACTGGTAAATTCACTTTTTGTCATTTACCAAGTTGAAATGTCTCGCTTGATAGGCTTAGGAGCATTTCTAAAGAGAGTTATTACTCAGTGAGCAACCATGAGAGAAAGCCAACAGACCAGGCAGAACCTGTCTTTTACTCTAATGGAGCTAATCTGGGTCCAAACCATGCTTGAATGAGTGTATATGCTCGTTTATGCCTAGTATACACAGAAGCAGTCTGTTATGTATTCTACCCTGCAGCTGTGAGTCTATTCACATACATTGGAGTCTTAGTACTACAGCACCCTGGGGTCCAACCCACAAGGAAATTGCATGATGGACGACCCAACGGCCGCCTCGTTTTTCTTCCTAGTGGAAGTTTGAAGGCCAGTCTGTTCTGTGAACATCATGTATTTAAACCGAGCTTAAATACAGTATGTCATGTTATATAATGTTAGTTAGATGTTTCTTAAAACCTTTGCGTGTCTCTTGTAACCCTCCGTATGAGGTGCATCTCCAGTTCTGGGACAAACAGTTTGCTTATGATCTCTGTTGCATAATCAAACTGATGCAATATTCATGGCAGTGATGCCTTGCATGGAAATGAAACGTATACAGTACAAGCTGTGTCCCTGAAGTCCAAACGGAGCAAACCTCCAGAGATTTAGAGGCAAAGTTAACCCGAGAGTTCACATTGATCTTTTATTTTTAGCTAAAAACGCTCAAACTTCCTGTAGGGCTGCAAGCCAGTGGTTGTGAAATGAACTTTAAACCAGGTTCAGTCTTTGATTTTGTTGCACACTTGGAGCTGTTTTCTTGTTTACTGGCACCACACAACAAAAAAACTATTCTTTTTTATTATTTGCCTTCAGGATACATGCTGTTCCTATTAATTGTGCTCACAAAGTGTCCTTTTTATCTTATTTCTCTTCATTTGTTTCCTCCTACTCCTTATCTTCTGACCCTTTTTGGAACCCGAACGTTTCCTCTCTTCAATTTGCTGTATTTTAATAAGAAAGAAACAAGTTAATTTGGCTTTGGAGAAACAAAGAAAAAGATTACTGCAACTGCGAAACAGCCAACAAAAACTCTCATAAAAGGAGAAAAAGGAATAAAATATTTCCTCCTCAGCCGGTGAGCTCAGATCCAGATGACATTATTGTATAGATAAAAGTCTGGAGACCGCTCGCTGCGCTTCTGCAGGAAGTAGAATGTGATCAAAAGGAGGGGAGTTGCCGAACAAATGTAAACATGAAACGTCTGGGTGACTTTGCAGAAACGAGCTGGCTCTAAGTGGGCTTTGAGCAGATGAGGGTGGTGGAAAATGTAAATTGGAATTGGCAACTGATCTGACAACTTGGCAGAGCTTTCACCCTCTCCTCCATTCTCAATATGAGTGTGTTAAATTGAGTGCAGCCCGATATGGGAATAAGATGAGGGGATTTGTTTTTTTTTTCTGTTATTTTTCTCTTTTTTTTATTTCTTTTCTGCCTCCTTTTTGGCTGGATTTCAGGTTTTCATCGTTGAATAAGAGCCGTAAGAATTTGTTATTGACAGCCAAATGGAGACAAAGCGTTTCGGCGTCCGCGTTAGCCTCCAAACCGCCTAATCTTTTTTTTATATCATGCGAATTCATGATACCTACAAAGCGAACATGACGCGAACCATTTATGTGTCATGTTTCGTACATTTTCGCTTCTTTACACGAGGCGTGGAGGAGACAGTGTTCAGAAATGCATTAGAGATACCATGGTTAATGCATGACATGAATACAGCTGACTCCGAGGAGCCGCTACTCCTCTGGTATTATTCATATAGTGTGCAAACCCAGCGTGTGTGCATAAACTCGCAAGCATTCCAAGAGAAAGTCTTGACTCCAAAACTGATTTTGCAGCAGGGGAGCCGCGAGTCGTCCCTTCGTACTGCAGAGGAAACTCTGAGAGCGTCGCCTCCGCAGCTAAGACAAAGATCATGTGTCCTCTTCATCGTTTACAGGGATTCGCGAGTCAAAAATACCAATTCGCAAACTTAAACAACTTTTCCTTGTGGGTGATTTTCTGGTTGAGATGATGTGCATTGGAGGATGATATTACAGTCTATTCTCCTTTTCCTCTTCATAGATCTCTGCAGCTTATGCCTGAAGTTCCCGGCTTTAGTCAGCCTCACCCTATAAAGCCTGCCAGTTTGACCTTTGTTTTTGTTGTGCTTGAAAATACCTCACCTTTATTGGCACACCTGTTTAAGTCCTTAAATAATATATGTTTGCAGGAGTATAATCAGGAAAATTTTAGAAACTGAGTTTTTTGCTCCGTCTTATTCTTAGAGCCATTTGCAGAAATACATGGACCTAAATGTTTATAAAAAAGATTTTCAGAAAGATTCATCTGTGAATCTTTTACCAGAGGAATCTTTTAACTAATTCATTTATGAAATTAACTTTTTCTGTTTTGCTGCAAATGTTTTGAAAACTCTGAGCTGCTGCCAGTGTTGGACAGGATTCTCTGGTAGAAGAGATTTTTAATCTCAACGATAAAATAAATAATAATAATAGAAAAGTCCCAACTTTACTTTCAGCACATTTATTCAGTAGGAGCAAAAATCCAGTGATTGTTGTTAAGACTTTGCACATCACCCTGTTTGGATGATACTCTTAGATCTTTTCTTCTTCTTTCACCTCTTCAGCCCAGCTTTGGGGTTTTCTACAGGATTTACGTCTGACTAAAGAGGAAAGTTGATCCATTTCTATGTTAATTCAGATTACGATCTTGCTGAAAAACCCAAGTGAGAACCAATTTTTAGTGTTCTATAAGAGTTCTCTTTGGAGAGGCAGGAGGTCCTCCACCATCTTTATGATTACTGTAAACATTAGTCCTCCGTTTCATGCAAAATCTTCAACTCCAGGCAACCTTTAGATGTGTCTGAATCAAATAGTCAGGTCATAAACGGGACTCTGGAGAACTTTACCGCACAGGAGGTAATTCAACCATTTCCACTGGTTTCTGGGTGTTAAGTCAACAACAAAACATGTGTCTTTTCCAGCAGTCATTGTACAGTGCATACAGCAGTAAAACCAGCTGACCAAATATGCTGGAACTCCGCGTGGGTTGCTAGGTGACAGCACACTCACCAAATGTGACTTTTACTTGGGATGTTTTTGAAACGTCTTGTTTTCCAGACACCAAAAAAATATTAACTTATTGCTAAAAAACTGCTGGGTGTTTCTTTAAGCGCTTGGGTTGTTTTTAGAAACAGTAGAAATGGATCTACAAAATGTAAAATTAATTCATTTCAAGTTAGTTAATTAATTAATTTAAGATCCTAGTCAAGTTGTTTGAACTCTGCATGTTCAAGTTTTTCATAGTTGGCCTGAAAATAGTTTTTCACTTCTTCCTTTTTTAGCTGGATGACATTTTGTAAAGATAGTGACTAATGGTTGTTATGGCAACGTGGGGAAAATGTCCCTCTTTGCTGCAGTTTGTGTCGCATCATATTTATACCCGTGAGAAACAGAAAGTTGTGCTAATTAGGAGTTGATAGAGACTAGAGAAATTACATTATTTTACATTGTTTCATATAATTTGTTAATAAATAAATAAGCATTGCCAAACATGTTTTCATTATTGGCTAGAGATGAAATGTGCTAAAATTAAAGGTTGGAAGTGTTTACAACCGCAAAACATGATTCTAAATGAATGTTGTTGTTGGTTTTTTTGGCACATGTTTGCCAGGAGCATCACATCTGGAGGACTCTCTGCTTTCTCTACCTACCAGCCCGTTCTCGATCGCTTTAAGTCAGCGTTCCTCTTCCATTTATTTCCCTCTTAAGTGTGCAGCAAGTTTAATGAATTTCACAGACAAATGTTTTGTCTGCCGAGGGAGGAAATAAATTTGGCAATTTTTATTCCTCGGTGTCTAATTACTACTTCACTCAGAACTTCTAATCAAAAAAACAAGTTGTAGTCATCCACCCCCTTGAATATCAGATTAAATTTAATATACCCAACAAGCATGTCCTTGAATCAGCTGCCACTTTTATTTAGATTACTGAGTTCTCCTTCTCATCATCGATGTTGATTTAAGTCCTTTCATTTGCAGCGTCTCTAAAAATCCTGAATAGTTTACAGAAGCAGAGTTTGGTGGCGTCACGGTTGTTTTTTTAAGGTAGTTGTTACTGGAAACTGTTTAATAAAATCCTGAAAGCGTGTTTTGTCCATCAGGGACAGCTTTGAGTCCTCTTATGAGAATGAATGGTCATTTTTAAATGTTTGCAAGGACCTTTTAAAAAAACAAAACATGTTCAGTCCCCAGAGGTGTATATTTGATGTAACTCGGTGTGATGTGTGAATCTGGTTGCAGTCAGGTCACTCTGCTCTGCAGGCGATTCAGGCTTTCTTTTCTTGCTCTCGGTGCAGCCATCGATCTCTCCACTTGCCAAAATATATGCGACGCTCAGCCAAGAGTTTCTGTTTTTCTTTGGGACATTCCGGATCACACAGGTCAGACTGCGGGTGAATAGCATTACTGAAAAATCATTCACACTGTTGTTTATCTGCCTCGGGTTTTATTTGCATGCAAATATACTCAGCTTTAAGGAAATCCACCATTTCTATTGTAATAGCAAATTAATCACCTGGTTGCAACAACGGGTGATTTTTGAGTATTGCAAAAATACAAAATGCATGTGGTGTAAATATCTTCATGCACCTGCAATAAGACAAAACTAATTTAGAAGAAGCTTTTCATCAAAACTGTAGCTTGTTTTAAGTCAATGATTTCTTAATATTGATGAATAAGGACTTATTCCAATCAGATTATTTGACTTATTTATTAATAAGAAGAGAAAAAAAGCCCTTATTTCTTGCTGAAAAGTTATTTTTTTATTTCAAGTGTAATAAGATTGAAAACTACACAAAACTACTTGGTGAGACTTTGTATTTTTGAAGTGTAGAAGCTTGTTTTACGTCAATAATTCATGAATATTGATCAAAAGAAAAAGGTACTTGTTCCACTGGCAGATTTTTCTCACTGATAAAATTTTTCTCCAATAAGTAGAAAAGTTTTTATTAATATTCAATAATTATTGACTTAAAACAAGGCCATATATCTTGCTCAAAAGTTACTTGTAAGTTAGTTTAATCTTCTTTCAAGTGTATTATTACTAGAAACTGGACGTAAAATCCTAATAATTTGTGTTTTCAGTGTCTAACCTGCTAAATAAACGAATCCACCGAACCGGTTCGTTTTATCTTTCTCCACCTTCTTTCTCTGCTCCCTCTCTTCCCATCCTCTGCATCATGCCCTGTTTGGGTCAGGTGGGTTCATCCCTTCAAGCTGAACAGTCAGCTCCTGTTTTGACAGCTTGTCTGTGTGAATACACCTTCCACTCTTCGCCGTATCCTCCCTCCACTTTGCCGCGGCCCTTCCTCCAGCTGCGGTCCACCTCCATTACTTCCTCCTCTTCCTCCACCCCCTGCTTCAGTCCGGCCGTTGTCAACTCCTCTTCCTCCCGCTGTAACCCTGTGTTGGCCCTCCATCCATCACGGGTTCTTCCTGTCTTCTCTCATTGCCATGCATATGTCTCAGAACCTAAAAGCTGTCCCTCTGTCTGTGTCTCTAACGGTTCATCTGTCTCTTTCTTTCGTCCCTGGTGCCATGCAGCCCATCACTATCACCCTTCCTCTGTCCCCCATCCATCTCTACCACTCCTCTTTGTTTTTTACCCCATTTCTCTCAGTTTTTTCTACATATTTTCCAAATGAAAAGATCCATTCATGGCCTGGGAATCATTCATCTTCATTTTCTTGCGTTACATGCAGCCTGTCTGTTCATTAATCTTTGGCTCTCATCTTGTCTTTTTCTCTTTTATCTATCATCTATCTGTCTCCACATCCAGCTCCCACATAATTTTGAAACTTTTCCTCAGATTAATTCCTTCCAATCCAAAATGTTTTCCCACTAAATTCACCTGTGCATGTTCATTTGGACTAATGCAGTCTAGTATCTCCTACCAGTTGGCATTAGCATCATGCTAGCATTAGCCCACATATAATTAAATCCAATAATGAGGATGGTTTTATATAGAAAGTGATTGTAAATCTTCATTCAGTTCACTCTGCAGAGTAACCAAAAACATTTTCCCTATTGAGGCTTTCTAATTGATTTTTTAAATGCAGTAAGAAGCAGAGTTCTTAATTAAATGACCTTATTCTTAAACTTCACAGAGCTTTGGACTCAAATCATGTGACTTAGAACTGAGTGAGTCACTAATTTATTGACTTTATACTCAACTTAAAGTTTTTATAAAACTAGACAGAATCAAATGCCTCAGGAAAATACTTAATTGCAACCCTGGATACAGAGATGTGTATGGAATGCCGGAGGTGCCATAAATGTGTGGCCAATTTGTTGGGTGTTGGATCCATTGCAATTTGTTTCTAAAACGCAGAGCAACCGAAATGTCTTTCCTGAAGTCATAATGTAAGAAAAAAATATCTGATTCAGTTTTTCCTTATCCTCTTCATTTCAACCAGGTGACTCACAAAGTTAGTGCATTTGTCCAAACGACTTGTTTAAGACCCGAAATTAAAAATTTAGAGTCATGTTTGTCCACCGTCCGTCTCAGCAAAGTTATTTGGAGCCACAAAAGCAACATTACCTTCAAGAAAAAATCTTTTTTACAATATCTTTTGTAGATTTTTTTAGTCATTATTTTTAAACTGAAGAAAAAAAGACTTACGTTTTTCAAAATCATGAAGCTTTTCCAATAAAGGGCATGAATGCAGTTTGTTGTCAAATTTAGCATAATTTCATAAAAACAAAAAACAAATATACTTTACAGCCTGGAGAAAATGACCACAAAATCATTCAGTTCATAAAATACATTTGAGAATCTTCTAAGGCGAGTATTTATTTATTTACTACCTTTACATTTTTACAATTCTTGATCATTTTGATCTCAGTTAAGAGCCACTTTGAGATTAGCATGTGTTGGCTTTGAAAACAAGTTGAGACTTTCATGCCGTGAGATTTGTTTCTAATCTTATATGGAGACTTACAATACAAGAACTTGCTCAGACATCTGCTTTATGGGCGGATTTTTGTTGGCTTCAGTGATACATGTGGAGTCTGTTCTGATTATATCTTGCTTAATTGTTCCCAGTTTAACATTTCTAAATATTCTACTAAAGAACTACAAGCAAAATATGTTGTTATCCAGTTTTGAAGAAGTTCTGAGAAGCTCTTTGTAATCCAACATGACAGAGACTTTACACAAGCAGCAGCAGGAGCGTCGCCTCCTTCATAAGCAGAGACGATGATGAAAATGTTCACTGCAGAACTGAAACAGAGGAAAAAAGAAACAAAAAGCAAAACACATTTGGAGTCCTCGTTAAAAGTGAGCTTGTTGCAATGAGTCGGTAACATATCACAATGTGATCGCTGCACCAGTTTTTATTTGACATGATGCTTCTATTATCCTTCCATTTCCTGGGCTCAAAAAAGCATCCATCCATCCATCCATCTTCTTCCGCTTATCCGAGGTCGGGTCGCGGGGGTAGCAGCTTCAGAAGGGAGGCCCAGACTTCCCTCTCCCCAGCCACTTCTTCTAGCTCCTCCGGGGGAATCCCGAGGCGTTCCCAGGCCAGCCGAGAGACATAGTCCCTCCAGCGTGTCCTGGGTCTTCCCCGGGGCCTCCTCCCGGTGGGACGTGCCCGGAACACCTCACCAGGGAGGCGTCCAGGAGGCATCCTGACCAGATGCCCGAGCCACCTCAACTGGCTCCTCTCGATGTGAAGGAGCAGCGGCTCTACTCTGAGTCCCTCCCGGATGACTGAGCTTCTCACCCTATCTCTAAGGGAGAGCCCAGCCACCCTACGGAGAAAACCCATTTCGGCCGCTTGTATCCGCGATCTCGTTCTTTCGGTCATGACCCAAAGCTCATGACCATAGATGAGGGTGGGAACGTAGATCGACCGGTAAATCGAGAGCTTCGCTTTTTGGCTCAGCTCTCTCTTCACCACGACGGACCGGTACAGCGCCCGCTTGACAGCAGACGCTGCGCCAATCCGCCTGTCGATCTCCCGCTCCCTTCTTCCCCCATTCGTGAACAAGATCCCGAGATACTTAAACTCCTCCACTTGGGGCAGGACACCCCCCCTGACCCGGAGGAGGCACTCTACCCTTTTCCGGCTCAAGACCATGGCCTCGGATTTGGAGGCACTGATCCCCATCCCGGCCGCTTCACACTCGGCTGCGAACCGCTCCAGCGAGAGCTGCAGATCACGATCTGATGAAGCCAAAAGGACCACATCGTCTGCGAAAAGCAGAGATGAGATCCTAAGGCCACCAAATCGGACCCCCTCAACACCTTGGCTGCGCCTAGAAATTCTGTCCATGAAAGTGATGAACAGAATCGGTGACAAAGGGCAGCCCTGGCGGAGTCCAACTCTCACCGGAAACGAGCCCGACTTACTGCCGGCAATGCGGACCAGACTCTGACACCGGTCATACAGGGACCTGACAGCCCGTATCAAAGGGCCCGGTACCCCATACTCCCGGAGAACCCCCCACAGGGCTCCCCGAGGGACACGGTCGAACGCCTTCTCCAAGTCCACAAAACACATGTAGACTGGTTGGGCGAACTCCCATGCACCCTCCAGGACCCTGCCGAGGGTGTAGAGCTGGTCCAGTGTTCCACGACCAGGACGAAAACCACACTGCTCTTCCTGGATCCGAGGTTCGACTATCCGACGGACCCTCCTCTCCAGGACCCCTGAATAGACCTTGCCAGGGAGGCTTAAGAGTGTGACCCCTCTATAATTGGAGCACACCCTCCGGTCCCCCTTTTTGAACAGGGGGACCACCACCCCAGTCTGCCAATCCAGGGGAACTGCCCCCGATGTCCATGCGACATTGCAGAGTCGCGTCAACCAACACAACCCCACAACATCCAGAGCCTTAAGGAACTCCGGGCGGATCTCATCCACCCCCGGGGCCTTGCCACCGAGGAGCTTTTTAACCACCTCGGTGACCTCGTCCCCAGAGATTGGAGAGCCCAACCCAGAGTCCCCAGGCTCCGCTTCCTCAGTGGAAGGCATGTTGGTGGGATTGAGGAGGTCTTCGAAGTACTCCGCCCACCGGCCCACAACGTCCCGAGTAGAGGTCAGCAGCACACCATCCCCACTATAAACAGTGTTGGTGCTGCACCGCTTCCCCCCCCTGAGACGCCGGATGGTGGACCAGAATCGCCTCGAAGCCGTATGGAAGTCTTTCTCCATGGCCTCTCCAAACTCCTCCCACGCCCGAGTTTTTGCCTCAGCAACCGCCCGAGCCGCATGCCGCTTCGCCCGCCGGTACCCATCAGCTGCTTCCGGAGTCCCACAGGCCAAAAAGGCCCGATAGGACTCCTTCTTCAGCCTGACGGCATCCCTCACCGAAGGTGTCCACCAGCGGGTTCGAGGGTTGCCGCCGCGACAGGCACCGACAACCTTGCGGCCACAGCTCCGATCGGCCGCCTCGACGATGGAGGCACGGAACACGGTCCACTCGGACTCCATGTCCCCCACCTCCCCCGGGACGTGTTCGAAGTTTTGCCGGAGATGGGAGTTAAAGCTCCGTCTCACAGGGGATTCCGCCAGACGTTCCCAGCAGACCCTCACAACACGTTTGGGCCTGCCAGGTCTGACCGGCTTTCGCCCCCACCACCGGAGCCAACTCACCACCAGGTAGTGGTCAGTGGACAGCTCCGCACCTCTCTTCACCCGAGTGTCCAAGACATACGGCCGCAGATCCGATGAAACGATGACAAAGTCGATCATCGAACTGCGGCCTAGGGTGTCCTGGTACCAAGTGCACATATGGACACCCTTATGCTTGAACATGGTGTTCGTTATGGACAATCCATGGCGAGCACAGAAGTCCAGCAACAGAACACCGCTCGAGTTCAGGTCGGGCGGGCCGTTCCTCCCAACCACGCCCCTCCAGGTCTCACTGTCATTGCCCACGTGAGCGTTGAAGTCCCCCAGCAGAACAAGGGAGTCCCCAGGAGGAGCACTCTCCAGTACCCCCTCTAAGGACTCCAAAAAGGGTGGGTAATCTGAACTGTCGTTCGGCCCGTAAGCACAAACGACAGTCAGAACCCGTCCCCCCACCCATAGGCGGAGGGATGCTACCCTCTCGTTCACCGGGGTAAACCCCAACGTACAGGCGCCGAGATGGGGAGCAACAAGTATGCCCACTCCTGCCCGACGCCTCTCACCTTGGGCAACTCCAGAGTGGAAGTATGTCCAGCCCCTCTCAAGGAGACTGGTTCCAGAACCAGAGCCGTGCGTCGAGGTGAGACCGACTATTTCTAGCCGGAACCTCTCGACCTCACGCACTAGCTCCGGCTCCTTCCCCACCAGAGAGGTGACATTCCACGTCCCAAGAGCCAGTTTCTGCAACCGAGGATCGGACCGCCAGGGTCCCCTCCCTCTGCTGCCACCCATCCCACACTGCACCCGACCCCTTTGGCCCCTCCCACGGGTGGTGGGCCCATGGGAGGGGGGGCCCATGTTTCCTCTTCGGGCTGAGCCCGGCCGGGCTCCATGGGTAAAAGCCCGGCCACCAGACGCTCGCCATCGTGCCCCCCCTCCAGGCCTGGCTCCAGAGTGGGGCCCCGGTGACCCGCGTCCGGGCGAGGGAACGCCAAGTCCAAAGTTCTTGTCCATCATAAGGGGTCTTCGGGCTGCTCTTTGTCTGGTCCCTCACCTAGGACCTGTCTGCCTTGGGTGACCCTACCAGGGGCATGAAGCCCCAGACAGCATAGCTCCTAGGATCATTGGGACACTCAAACCCCTCCACCACGATAAGGTGGCAGTCCATGGAGGAGGTCAAAAAAGCAGATATTGTAAAATAAGGTCTGCATTCATCCTGAAATAGTTATTTCTCCATTTTTGATACTTTCTGTCGTTGTTCCTAAGGTAACCGCTTCATTTTGGTGATGCTAGCCGTTGGGGACAGTCAGGGAAGTTTAAAGTTTTTGCTGTTCTACACTGACTCACATTAGTGGTTAGTGAGGTCAGTGTTCAGGTTTGCAAAGTCGTATCCCATTAGCAGCCATTTAGGAGCAGCTTTCTCTTCCTGTTACTGTGACTGACATCGCAGCTGGGCAGCAGAGTCTGGACGACAGGCCAGAGCGCATTTTACACCTCGCATGAAGCCGTAAAACAAACACACCCACAGCAACGCCGTGTCACGCAAAATTAGACGTTTGTGTCAGAAAGAAAGGTTTTGTGCATTTTGGACATTTTAGAAGACTTAAAATAATGAAAGTGGAAGTTTTAAGTTATGACAAAAGAAACCAATTCCATAAAAAAATCAGTTTCCTATTCAAATACTGATCATTTCAACTGATGGAGGTCTCAGTTTTTCATATTTCTTTAACAATCTGTCAATTGTCCCTGTGAACGAACAGTAAGAGCTGCTTCTGCTGCACAACTCTCTGTTTTTCCTACACATTTTCCAAATGAAAAGATCAGTTCATGGCCGGGGAATCATTCTTCTTCATTTTTCTGCGTTAACCCAGTCTGTCTCTCTGAAGTCTAACAGTGACCAAAAATCTTCTGCTTTTTGGTGGAGCAGAAGATTTTACAGGAGTCGTCCAGTTACTGCTGATAGTTTTAGATATTTCAGCAAACGTACATTACAAAGAACTTCTGATTGTGAAAACAATAAATACAGATTACAGGAGAAAATGTGCCAAAAACACTTTGAGTGACGTCATCTACACTCCAAAAACACAAAATCTTACCAAGTGTTTTTGATCTTCTTTCTACTGCAAATATCTTACACTTGAAATAAGACAAAACTAACTTATAAGTAACTTTTCAGCAAGAAATATGAGCTTGTTTTAAGTAAATAATTCCTTAATATTGATAAAAGTATACTACGTGTAAGTGAAATTGTCTACCAGTGGAACAAGACATTTTACCATTTTGTAATAATAACTTATAATATGGATAAAACGTCTCAGATTATTGGAACCAACTTATTGTTCCGATATTATCAAATACTAAAAAAATGTCCTGTTTCACTGGCAGATTATTTCACCAATAACTAGCACTTTTTCATCGATATTAAGAAATTATTTACTTTAAACAAGTTCATATGTCTGTCTGAAAAGTTACTTTGTAAGTTAGTTTTTTCTTATTTGAGATATTATAAAATATTTACACTAGAAACTAGACCAGAAAATACTTGGTAAGAGTTTGTGTTTTTGCAGTGTAGCTTCCGTTTCCAATACCTGAAGTTAATTAATAGGTTTTAGCTTTTCCTGTTTGGTGTTTTTACAGATTGTTTTGTCTAGCAACCATTAAGGAAAACACTAAATAATCCCCCACAGGAAGTCTCATGGTGTTATTGACAGCCAACACTATCAGGCAGGAACATACAGTTTCTTGCCCACGTTGAAACTCCCTCCAGATCGATACCAACCAAAGGCGCGTTTGAATCTGGCAGAGTGTATCTTTTATCTGCTGTTTCTGGGTCATGTCTCTGGTCTCCGTGTCCTGATGTAGTGGCTGCCAGATTGAGCGCTCTAGTGAATCCACCTAGCTGCAGTCGGGATTAAAAGACTCGCATTGTTTTTTGGGAATGTGGTGCTTGGTTTTTTTGGGGGGATTTTTTTGTATTCCTGAAGCTAAAATGAAGTGTGTGTCGTATTAAATATACGTAGTTTTCATTATATGTTTCCCAATGTTCTCAGTGATGGAGGGCAATAATGTGCTGGCGCTATTTTACACATTTTGATTGATAAGAATTTGATCCGTAAATGTATTTGTTGGACATTAACACAAATCTTTACCAAGTATTTATGGTCCAGTTTCTAGTACAAATATCTTTGTACACTTTATACGACAAAACTAACTCACAAGTAACTTTTCTTGTTTTAAGTCAGTAATTCTTGATCGTTGCTAAAAACTACTACTGTAGTTCCACAGGCAGATTATTTTACGTTTACTATGGAAAAAATGTTTTGTAAATGAAATAATCTGCTGGTGGAACTAGAACTTTTTAATCACAAGCTGAAGAATTATTTACTGAAAACAAACTCTTATATCCTGCTGAAAAGTTACTTGTAAGTTAGTTTTGTTTTCTACATTTACACTAGAAACTAGACTGAAATATTCAGCATTATTTTGTGTTTTTTACACATTCTGAATAGGTGAGTGGCATCTGTAGCTGCATTACCATTACAAATGTGTGCAACACTTTGTTGATATTCTGCTAATGAAGAAAACACACAATTTCACAATTGTGTTGTTTCCATTACATAAGAAACACAATTAAAATCACAAGTGGATAAGTTTGTTCATATGATAAGTGGTTAAAAACATCATCCTCCTACCACTTCCTGTCGTCTTCTTTGTCGTTTTCAGCAGTAGTAACACCTCAGGTTGTTGACCACCAAAACTGGTGTGTCATTGCATTTTTGTGAGCTACTCTAATTTCGACACAGCTGAAAAACCGTGAGTTGTTTCTGAATTGTCATGTTTCCATTAAGCAAATTTATTTCCGAATTCCAATTTATGTTATTTTTATGGTCAATGTGAACTCAGCTTATAATCATTGAGCGATCGCTATCTAAACGGAGATTTCAAATCAAGTGTAGCGTTGCAGATAAACTGAGTTTCAAAGAAAGATTTTCACAAAAACACTGAAGACGTGAATGATTTTAAATGCTCTTGAGAAACTCTATAAGTTTGAGGAGCTTGGTGGTCCTTGAGCAGTTCGAGACATTAGGAGTCCACACAAATGTGGCAAAGAGATCCAGTGTGGCAATACAAAGAGAGGAGACTGTTGGAGTAAGTTATCAGTGAGAGTGATTGCAAAGGGAATGAGCATTGATGAGGGGCGGCACGGAGAGCAGGGGAGTTGAAAAAACAAGAAAGTGCGTGCAAAGGATCTGAGCTGACACCACTCGAAAAGACAGATCAACCAAGTGAAAGAGACACCAATCAACACCTCTTGATTGCCTCAGGTGTCCCAAGGGGTGAGAGCAATCTATAGGGAAGCGAAAAGGAAAGACAGGAAGCAGGAAAGGAAGATAACTGCTCCGACACTCGTCAAAGAACAGAGAGGAGTGTCACATTCTCTGTCAGCTCATCGACTGCCGGCCACTCGGGGGAGTGGGCTGGGACGGTGCAGGGGTCTGATGTTTAGCTTTGTTCACTTCTTGACAGTGAATGTATGTTGTGATGTTCCCTTCCTGAATGCATACAAGAATCAATCTGTCCCACTATCAATCATTTAGTTGTATACGCAAGTCATTAGCTAAGCCAAATATAGCTCCAAGTATGAAGCAAAGAGACAGAAGAAGAATCAGATTGTGGGACTTTAGAGTTTCTGTCCTTAGGTAGACTTATGAAAACTGTTTTCTAACCTTTTTTTCTGATAAATCAGCCAATATTTAACATTTTTAATAAATCCAGAACATAATTTTTCACAAATTCAATGCTGCTCATCACATTTTCCATCACAAATGTAATTCTGAAGCTGACATTTAACAAAAACTACTGGCTTACGTACAAATACTTCACCATCTGAGGAAAGGTCATCCTGGATGAAGACAGGATGACCTTGCGTCACATTAATGTCTGCTGCATGACCACGAAGAAATTAGGTGGAGGTTTAAACCATGTTCTGGAGAACACAGATAAGGCTCAGAACGGGAGAAATTAAGGTCGAATGAATGAGAGCCTTAAAAACTGGATGAGAAAATTACAGGGATGTTTGAAGAACAAAGGCAGAGAAATCAGCAGATTGGATTACAAACTTGGAGCTGTAACAAGAACATTTTAACAGAACGGGAAACAAATGCTGGACAAAAGAACAGACCTTACAGCAATAACTGAAATCTATCAGAGGAATAAAACAGAATGATTTTTATTTCCTTCACAACTCGATTAAAGTTTTGTTTTATCTGAGGTTTGAGCTAAATTAATATCCAGTAGTCCAAAAAAAATAGACATTTTAGGCGTTAATGTTTTAAATTGCAAATTGAGTTGTGATTCTTTCCATCCAGTAGCTGGTCGGAAAGATTTTGCTGGACGATAAATTGTTTCAGAAGTTATCGCGATAAATGGTAATATTGTTGTTTCGAGACCATTTTCCAGTAATATAAGATCAATAAACTTTAAATTCTAATGAACATTTAACACTGGAACTGAAAGACATTTAAAATATCCAGAATAAACAAATAAAATAAATCATGAAGTCTTTGTCAGCAAAATTATCCTTAAAAAAAAAGGTAAAGTTGAAACCAAAACATCAGACTGAAGAATTTTATCAACCAGTTTTTGGTAGAAAGAGAGAAAAGAGAAAAACTATAAATGATTTAATTTATCATCTGATAAATTGATTTATTGCGTATTGCAACAAGCCTAGTTGAAACCACAGGAAGTGACCCAGTAGGGCCAGTTTCTGGGCAGCTTTAGAGAGAAGTAAAAGCTTCCAGGAAGTACACTGGGTCAGAAAATCAAACTGCATGAATCACATGGGCGCGTATTGAGGGACACGTTTGTACGCTCGGTCTGAGATGAAGTCAAATCCCATTATCCTGCACCGCCATGAAATTATAAAGGCTGAAAGAGCAGGTTAGGGAGTTGTTTCAGTAAATATGCGTGCAATCGCATAACCGCCTTTAGCTGCTCCCGTGAAGCGCATACATGCAATGCAATAACCTCTTTCGTTCATGTAGAAATAAAGCCGGGAGCTTTAATAGAAGAGAAATAAAATCACAGAATTTGATGAAGTCTGTTGTGTTTGTGAAAGGCAGCCAGGTGCTTCTGAATCAACGTCCATTTATTCGTTTTAAGAGTTGGTGCACTCGAGAGTGAAGATTGACCCAATTACATACCTGCTGATTACCTCGTCCTGGAGGCAAGCACTCAAACACCATCTCTGCCACGGCGCCTGTGAGGAAGAAACATTCCTATCTCTGGTTCCTCGCTCAGCCTTTGATTTCTAGTCACAACAGCCAGGCTGTGAAGGCAGCGACATGAAGGAAATCAGCATCCTGTAGCCTCTGTCTGCTGAGTTTATTTGTTGCTGTTGCCATCCTTCCATCCCCGGCGTTACCTCTTCTCAAGGTGGATGACAAATGGTGGACATTTCGCCAGCTGATAGTATTCTGCTTTACTTTTATTGAGAAGAAAGAAAGGAAAGTCAAGGAGAAGTGCCTCTTTTCTCGTTGTTTCTCCGCTGTAGCATTCATTATAAATAACGATGCAGGAAACTGAGCGATCCACTCTTAAACCTGAATGAAGTTTTGTCCTAGAAAAGAAGCTTGTTTATGAGTTTCTAAGAGAGAACTGAGCAACTTTCAGATGAGAATAGAAATAATCTGTATCTATTATACACCTTTTCCAGTGGCGCTTATTAAATATTTCTTGTTTTATCACATTCTGCACTCAAAGCTCTCTGGTGATAAATTACCTTAAAAAAAAAAAGAAAACTAAAATTATGGCACTCGGATGCTCCATTTATCTATTTGCCGACTGAATATTACCTAAAAACTGACTTAATGTTCTCTTTTTATGTTCATAAACAAACATTTTCGTACAACTGAATTATTTTGTTAGTTTAAGAAGCTCAAATCTCTGTTGTTATTTACATTAGAGGCTTGTTGCTTTCTGAAATGTTTATAATTGTGATTCAGATTCATGTTTGGACCAGTTGAGAGAATAATGAATAATTTGTAGTGACTGCAAGTTAGCAGATATTTACTTACAGTACACTATAAAATATTAAATCAAATTATGTCAAGTCATTGGCTGCTGAAGCGAAATGAAATGAAAAGTGTGTGGTTTATTGTATGCCATAAAAAATGAGTAATATGCAACAAAACTGCAAATTTCCAAAAAGAGATTCATCATCTCTGAACTAATGAAGCATCGATTGATTCCTCAGTTTCCCTTGACTGACTGACCGGGGATCAGCAGGTCTAATTCTTTTCTTATTACTTTTATCACACATTTTAGCCTGTAAATTCATCAAAGACATTATGTTCTTTGATTCTTTGAAGCTAAAAGGTTAAAGGTCAACGCTTTGATGTACAAATGGAGAGCATCTTGTTCTTTGTTTTCTGTTCTACATAAACAACTGCCTCCATCTAAATGGATGTTACATGACTGAGTTTGTATTTTTATGGTCATAATATCCCAACACACTATTTCTATGTTGCATCAAAACTTGTTTCTACAAATAAGTAATGCTCATGCATAGATATGCACCTTTGACATATTTAGTTAGATCTACTTTTTGAAATATGAATCTTGATGAAAGCCAATTTGGAAAAGCAAAAGCCATCCCATATTCATGTAAAATAATCTCATGCTACGCTATGCAGACGCTCGGTCTGCACTCATCAAGATTCCCTCAATTCAGCAAGCAGGATGCGTTAAGTGGCTCCAACGACAGGGAAGTCTGAACTATTTTCTGTTTATTTCACTTTTCAGTCAATTGTTAATTATGGAAGACGAGAAAAAAGAGCCAAACGATTTCAGGATTTTTGATTCTGTCACACTAGCACACAGTAAATCAACAAAAAATAAATATGCAAAAGAAGAAACACACATACTTACATGCAAACCGAGACATGATATCGCAAGAAATGCTGTTCATTTGTCATGTTTAGACTGTGGGTGAGTTTTTATACATGTTATCATGTATGGAACGGTAAGAAAGAGCAGCTTTGGAAATAAAAGTTTCCATTGGCAGGTTAGTCCTAAACTAAAACTGATTATCTGTTAATGTGCATCATGATTACATGAATTTGAGGTAATTCAGTCTCACAGCCTCGTCCATATTGCGTGTTTCAAATCTTGACATTTTAACACAATGTGTCTTCAGAGGAATGGGGTCACACTCTCCGGTTCGAATATATTAGGAATATTTATTTCATGACCTTTTCTGCCGGTGGAGCCATGGAAGAATGGATCCTACCATGGTAACAGCTAATGGCTTGTAATAAACTCCAATCCCCTTTTTCAGTATCAGTCACTCCGTATGGATCACAGGTCTGCTAATGACTCTAACAGAGGAAGTAAAGCTCTGTACGGCTTTAAACTGAACCAACAGTTTACATTGTTACATTATTAATGTGTTCAGTGTCATTTCTCAAAGAGGAATTTGTTAATTTGCTTTCATTTTCTGTGAAACTTTCCCTTAATACTGGAAGTTGGCGCCTGACCTCCTTCCTCGTTGTCTGAGAGACCTTCAAACCGGCAAGCAGAGGACACTGATTTCATTAGCCATGCAGTGTGCATGTTTGTGTGCATGTGTGTGTAAATGTTAATGACAAGAGAAATAGAGGGATGGCTAAATGAAAGCCGTGTAAAATGTCAGCTGCACACAGACGTGTGTGTGTGCGTGTGTTTTCAATCTTTATTATTGCTCTTTTTCTCTCCATCTCTCCTTCTTGCTCGCTGTCTGCCGCTCATGCTCTCGCTTCGCAATTATAACCTCCATTAATTATGAATCAGGCCCCGGATGAACAGCGGCGTCGCCGGCGCTGCTGTCGATCCGGCCGGGCGGCGTAGACCCGGTGAATTCCTGAGCTGTTGCCGCCGCCGCCGCCTGCAGAAACGGCACTTCTTAATTTTCCATTTATTAATCCGGGTTGCCACCAGTAAGGACTGGGGAGAGAAGGAACTGGAAGGACCCTGGGCGCGTTGTAGGGAGCTATAATTATCCCACATTATTAGTAATGATAATAATATCGCTCAGAGAGTGGAGTTTGTTTGGCCCTTGTCCTCACCAGACAGTTAATTGCAGAAAATACAGTGATGAATTAATAAAAGTCTTTCCAGTGCCTGACTGGCATGTGGCATGAACTTCCTCTCACTTCTACTCTCTTCATTTCTTTCCTGTTTTTTCTGTCACTCCATGTTTCTCACTCAGTGCAAAAGCAGCAAAATGGAACCTGAAATGCTAAAAAGGTTCAGAGTTTTTTTTCTCTCCTCAATTTATTAGAGCACCTTATTAAGAATTGACCTACAGAAAAATTCACATATTTACATCTGGTTGACATTTCACACGTGATCGTATATTGTGTTCTTGTTTTCCATGTTCAAATCAACTTGTGATCACATATTCATGTTGAAACATGTGAAAACAGAAATAATTTTTACTTCTTTATCATTAAACGAGTCAAGTCCACATCTATGCATGTGATTTTCAAATGTTAAATTTATAGGATTTTTCTGTAAAGGACGAGACAATGATATAGGGGAATAAAAAAATTTAAATAATTGTTGCTTGGTAATTTTGTAATATTTAAAAATATATTGTACTGGGGTGGTAATTTATTTAATCATTTATTGTGAATTTTTTATGATAAGAAATTTGATTTATTGTTGTTTTGATAAATTTTTATTAATATTAACAAACGTGACATTACTTGAAATGTTATTTTTACTAATTTCACCAGTTTGTTTCACAAGAGCATCAATAAATGCAAGTAAATTTGAAATTATGATTACATACAGTTAAAGTGATCAGTTTAGTGAATTTAAATCGCATTTCTTTCCGTCAGTGGCGTCCATTTCAAATGGAAATGTTTTTCAAAAGCAGTATTTGTGTCTGTTGTGCCCTGCCATGCAGTTACCTAAAAAAAGACATAATAATTAGCTTTCATCATAATTTTTACCGTTATCACAATGGTACCACAAAATATTGTGATAAAATTCTTTGTCAACGTTTCTATGTAAAATTTAAATCTCTCAGCAGGAAAACGATTGGGAAGAAACGACCGAATCACCACAACAATCTAAAATATCAGACTTAACAGAAGGATTGTCGCTTTTTCTCCACTCTATCCAGTGAAATCATAATAAATGACCAAACATGTAGAAGTTAAGACAGAAAAAACATAAATCAGATCAGTTGGACCTGCAGACTTGTAGGTCTTCCATCTTTCGCCAACTTTCGAGAAGATTGTTATTATTCAACTCTAAAAAGTCAAAATCTTACACAATAAAGTGAAACAAGCTTGAGATTAATTATTCCTGCAGTCCCCGGAGTGGATGTGCAACCTGTAATGATTTGAAGGGTGAGCCGTGCGCTCGGCTTCTACAGAAGTGTTTCCTGAATGGTCTTTCTAATCTTCGGTGATTACAAGGTTGCCGGTGTTTTCAGCGCCGGCCCGTCTCGTTCTGTGCTTCTTGTTCTTTGTGAACTTGATGAAACCTCTCCTAATGAGACATTGCTGTGCTCCCACTTCTAAACTCAATAACTCAGAAAGCCTCTCTCCCTCTCGTGGCAGGTCCTCTCATTAGCCCACATTCTCCTGATTTAACTCGGCTTGTTCCTGCGTCTTGTCTCCTGGTCTCTGTCTCTGTCTCACTCACTTCCTCAGGCCGTTCGTGTTTTTCAGCATTTTTGTCATTTAGGCACCTAAGAGCCCTCTCACTTCCCGCAGGCCTGTTCTGGCAGATCTGGAGATACAAAGACTTGGACAAATTGAGGCGATGAAAGCAATTAGCACATCAAGAAGCTCGTGTCACTTTAGTTATCTGGCTAATGCTCCATCTCACCCTAAACAGAAGATCATTTATCTTATTGAGGGATACGTGAGAGCAATTGTAAACACACCAGCTGTGTTTTATTCACCTATTTTCCCGTCTTAATAGAGGAAGAAGAAGTAAATCTTTTCATCCAGACACATTGTGGAAATAATCAGACATATAGAGCCAGTTCTGTAGTGGGATTGTATCAATAAAGCAAAGCTAGACCAATACAGATGCTGGAGCGGGTTGATAAAAGAGGCTGTTTGGTTTTCCACACCGCCCTCAAAATGTCTGCCATCAGATGCTTTGATCTTTCTCTGATCTATTCAGATTTCTGTAGATTGCTGTGCATCAACACAGATGTAAACAGATGTTTTAGTATAAATAATTTAACCTACAAAACCTGCTTTGACATCTCATCTTGTTGTTACCTGTGTTGCCATTGGAAACGGTGGTCACATCTTCAAGTAGGATTTTTAAATAAATGCTTATCATGTCGTCATATGATTTCAACCATGAGAAATGCTTGGTAAACGTAGTTTCAAGAAGAATTTATAAAACTACATTAGGAAGTATTTATAGATTTATTTGAAAACACTGATTGTGAACGCAGCTTTAAATATTGCAGTGAACGATTTATGACTATAAAAATTAACAGAGGTGAGTAAAAAACACAAAAATTTACTCCTTTAATGTATTTTTACTTATGTAAAAACAAAAAGTAGACACCCAAGAAATTACTCGAGTAAGAGTAAAAAAGTATTTGGTAAAAAAAATTACCGAAGTACTGAATAACAAATCAAGTTATCATTTAATATTTAAAAATTACATCATCAGATGGAGCAAAATATAAAGCTAAGTGGGAATTTTGGCATTGTAAAGATGGAAATTACATTAATTCATATAAGTAACAAAAAACTATCAAAATCAGGCAAACAATTTATTTCTATTTCTAAGCTCTGCATCTGTTTCTGATGAATTTTTTATTAAAACATGTTTTTTCTTCAAGCATTGAGTAGAAAACCCAGATATTTTACTCAAGTAAGAGTAGAAATACTTCATAACAAAAGTTAAAAGTACAGAGTAGTAATAATACTCCGAAAAGTAATTTTTTTTCAAAAAAAGTTACTAAAGTAAATGTAACTAGTTTCTACCCAACTCTGAAAATTAATATTAAAACAAACAGCAGGAGATTTTTTTCCTATCTGGATTTTTCCCTGTGAAACTCTAAAAGTTTTGGTCAGAGGATTTTAAATTGATGCTTCTAAAAAGCGTTAACTAAAGAAAGATTTAGTTTTTTTTGTGCCAGAATCAGCAATTCAGCTGTCAGCATGAGAAGACCTGTTGTTAAGTGAGTGTTTCTCCCCCAGATGGCTGCATGCAAGTCAACATTGTAATTTTGGAGAGCATGCCGATACTCAGAAGGGCCGACATGATCCGTCCAAAGACGGGTTGATGTGGACTGTAAGCACCAACACGGTAGCAGCAAAACTGAATGTAGCTGCAGTTTTATGTGTGTAGTAAATTCAGGATAGACAGTATTTATTTATTTGTATAGCACATTTCAGCAACAAGCCAATTTAAAGTACTTTGTATGATTAAAGCGCTAGACAAATAAGAAACATTGCATTGCAGCAGAATAATAAAGGGAAGTAATGAAACCTTGGATTAGAGACTAAATGAATTATGTTCCAATTAATATTAATCAAAGTAAACTCCTGCAGTTTTTTGTTATTTCTGTGGTTGTCAGTTGGTTCTTCTTATGCTGCATTTTTTCCCCGTTCCCTATATATTTTTCTGTAATACATACAAAATAAGAATTATTGATATAAAATCAATAGACAAAGCAAGCAGTGGACTTGAACTAAACATAAAAGAACTACCTTTCTCATCTTTCTTATATATTTTTTATTTTTTTCACTTCGACTTCCTTGCACAGATGAAAACCTGATGTCACTCTCTGAGTCTTTAAATTCAAATTCTTTTCAGCAGACGTTTGAGAATCTCTGCTTCTGTTATCATGTTGATTAACAAGTTTGAAAAAGGAGGAAATGATGATGAGCTTTATAAAGTTTCATTTTAGAAGGGACATGTCCTGAAATTATGCCTTAAAGGGAACCTATGATGCAAAATTCACTTATTGTACATTGTTGTTTGGGTCTCTACTGATTCTAAAAACAACCCATTAAAAACACCACCCAGCCATTTCTGGGCAATAAGGTTTTAGCATCTGGAAAATGAGCTGTTTCTACCCAGCAGGCTTAGTCAGCTGGTTTTACTGCAGTATGCATTGTACAATGGCTGCTGGAAAACATAAGAGTTTTATTGTTGACTTACCATCCAGAAAACACTTGCTGCATTCTTTTTGGTTGTGCAGGAGGCTCTACTTCTGCTTTTCAAAGATGTACAGTTGTATAAGTGTGCATCCGTATGCAGCCATTTTGACGTGCATTGAATTGGGGTTTGTGGCCAGCAGCTTATTTGGATTTAAAGTAACAAGAGGCCCTAAAGCAGAACTTGACCAGACTAAAATCTAATTATCTAAGAGTGATTTTGTGCTGAAAATGTAATGAACATGTTTTGTACAGACCACAGACTTATTCTAACCTGTTCAAGGTCCATATTTATGCAGATTTTAGTATCTCAGACTTTGATCCATTTATCCATCCACACCAGATTAAATTTGTAAAAATAAACAAAACATATACAAATAAATCAGCTACACTTTATGTTATGTATTCCTGTTCAGGTGTTTCTATTAATTCTTGGCCAACTGAAACAGCAACGACGATAAAAGAAAAAATAAATCTTGTTAAATTAAAAATATAGATACATTTTACACCAACTGCAGATGTTGCATATTCCAAGGCAGGAGTTCAAGCACTAAAAGAAATTCATAGTTCTTGTGCAGTGACATCACCGTGGGATAAATGTTGTAGGTTAAAAGGTTAAAAGCTTTTCCTCAAATCTATTTCCTCCTCTGAAAGGAGCAAAAAATGGAAACATTTAAGACGGGTCCATAAAATTATGCTAAAGATTAAATGTAAAACTCGCCGCTATGTGGTTCAGAGATTTATCGACCGTGGAAAATACAGTCGCACACATCTGCTGATGCACACACCTGACCTCCTCATGACCCTGCTGAGGTTGATAAAGCCACAACTCGTCCGCAGACAGGAAGCTGTGTTGACTCCACGGGTTTTCTGGTCGACATGCTCTCTGCCTGGTTGGTCGTATTAAAACGACATCAGTTTTTAAAATAACAAATGATCTGACCTAAGAATGGTCATGAACCCAACTTCCTCTTGGAGACACTTTTACTACCAATCACAAAGAAACCCTGTGTATTTGTTAAGCTGCCTTATAAAGTCTTCATCTTGATGTTGTCCTGCAAAACTGGTGTTATTGATTATGAAATCTGGTATTTATGCATTTAAGTCTCATTATTGTCTAAATTTAGGTCTTCATTTTAGCTATGCTTATAAGCTATGTCTGCAAAATAGACTTTTCTGCTGTATCACAAGTTTTAGATAAACAGACGTCATTCTCACAGCAGCTGGTTGAGAAGTTAATCTTCATTGTTTACTTTGTAATTAGCATTGAACTTATTCTGTTTTGAACAATTTTTACGCTCTGACGGAGCGATTCGGACACTTCTCTCAACCTGGCTGAGTGTTTGGAAATATTTTTCTTTTTTTTTTTTTTTTTACAACAAGGGACAAACTAGTTTATACAACCAGGGCCGGATTTACAAGTAAAATATTCCAAAATGTTACTTAGGTGAATGTAGCCAGTTACTATCAAACTCTGAATAAGATGTTTGGGGTTTTTAACCTCCTAACTCCTGTGCTGATGGCCTCAGCTGCGGTTTTCTAGACTTGGTCGTTCCACCATTTCCAACTTCCATTGTGCAATTTCATCAAAACACCACCAAGGTTTCCCCGTTACGCACCAAGCGATCGCTCTTCATCCCAATGTTTGGCCTCAACACAGGAAGCATTTCATCCCAACCTGCTGTGGATTAAAGCGGAATATTAAAGGATGTTGCTACATCGGCAGCAGATGGCCGCGGCATCATTAGCCTCTCCATCAATGTGTTTATCTGCAGCTGAAATCCATCGTGGTGTGGGCCAAATTTAACAGCCTGATGCTGCATAACCACCTGACCTCTCCAGCTGCAGGATCACACCTTTAATAAGTGCTACAGCACTGGAAACGACTTCCAACACAGGAAATAAATATGTAATCCACCACTCACTGAGATGTGCTGGAAATTTTAGCCCGTTTCAGTACAAGTGTGTTGAGCTATCGCTATCGAAGCCTCGCAGGACTGTGGCGGTGGTTATCTGAACAGGTTTAATGCACTCTAATCCAACAGAACATGCCAGTCAAGACATGTTATCAGCTCCAACATGCCATCCACACAACACCTAATCCTTCCTGCGTGCTAATGGAAACGTAAACACTCACTATATTGGTGCAAACTTCCTGAAAGAGCCAGGGCTATTAGGATAGCATTTTCCCTCTGTCATTCACAAAGAGGTAAAGACCCCTCGCACCACCTACAGTTCTGGTCAAAAAAAGGTTATTATTTAATGGAGTCGTCTTATCAGTCCTTCCACAGACGCCGTGGTAGTCCTGCCAACAGAACAATGAGAACACACAGGCTTTTGTCAAGAGGAGTACCCAGTATTTCCACCCACCCCCTGAAATTACCCACTCTGTACTCACACCTCCCCATTGTTATCTCATTTTTGTCTCGCTTCCATCCTTCCTCCGCCTGACTGCCCACCCTGCTTTTGGCAGCACCTCCACGCCGGCTTCTTGTGTTTTTTCCCTTCCAGTGCGGTCAAGATGTGCTCAAGATTGGCTTATCTCGAGACAGGGAAGGCGGGAGTCGAGTGATAGAGGCCATGAGAGCGAGGTGTGGGGGAAGGAGGGAGAGGAGAAGAGAAGCGACGGAGCTTGAAGTAGCACCTGCTGTTCACACTTTGGAGCGAGTGAGATCAATGTGCAGATTGCGAGTCGGGTGTGTGTGAACTGATTGTGTTTATAGTTCCTAATGACGTCAGACTTCACATGAATCACCGCTGAAGACATAAATACAATGTCTCCCTGGCAGACTTTTTCATTACACACTCCCCAGCCGCACCCTCACCTCTAATTTCTGCCATTCGACTTTCCGAACACGGACACTGTCATTAGAACGTGATTGATTTCCTCTGAGCGGCCATTACGAGTCGTAATCTTCCCGCCTCTGTGCCCGTCGTCGTCATCGTCGTCGAAACACACTCTGTTGCTATCATTTCTGCAATCTCTCTCTCTCTCACATAAACACACACGCCATGATTTGAATAATTGTCTGATAACAAATTTGTATTACTTCATGTGAAATCCATACCTTCAGGTGTGTGTGTGTGTGGCCGCGTTGAACCCGAAACGATCAGATAAAGCATGTTGGGTGTGTGTTAGTGTCTCTGCAGGTTGTGTCTAAGTGAGAATAAACCATGCCAATGGCCACTTTTAACAACTTTGAGTGAATAAATTCTCTTTAATTACAAGTTGTGATTAGATAACCTCAATCAATCTGCTTGCATTCCCTCTCCAGGACGTATTCGCTGTTTCTTCAGTAATGTGTAACATATGCATAGCAGTGAATCAAAGATAAAGCTAACTCTGATCTGTTTCCTTCACCATCAAGTATTTCTCCTTACATATTTTCTGCCCCTCACTTTTTCCTCACAACATCCAGGCCCATATTCTCTCTTTAATTCGGCCTATCATAATTTTCCCATTACAATCAGAGAGCTATTGGATTCTGGGGGTAAATTAGGGTTTCTGAGAGGCAATTAGCAGACTAATAACTTCAAGTTCTGGCAGGCTGAAATAAGGGACGGATGGACATGGATGAGAGGAAGATGAACAAGTAGGGAAGGGCGAAGTGGATGAGCCTCTCCTGAAAGCACTCTGCTCTGATAAATCACTTATAAGCCTAATATTTTTCTGAGATTGCGAGAGGAAAAGATAAGAGTTTGAGTTTGAAGAGTGTTTGTGGAACCGCGAGCGCATTTGTCTGAAAATTTAATTCTTCTGGAGTTCCTGTTTCAGGCTGCGGAGATTCATATGGAGTGAATCTCTGCAGAGAAATGCACAAAATATCAGAGTTGACCGAGATGAGACGACGTAATCTAGTAGTTTTAAAAGAGGCACAACTTCTGATCTCAACAAAACACTAATTCAGCAAAATAATCCTCCAATTTTATTTACTTTGTTGGGAAAAATGTTGAGAAACGAGATTTGTTTATGTATAGTAGGTAATAAAATAGATTTGTAAATAATTTAATTTTATTTACATTGTTTAATGTATAAAATGTAAGACAACCTTTTATTTCAATTACAGAGATTGAATCTTTAGGATAAACAAATATTCTAAAATATGATAAAAAAATGTGCTCACTATTTTTTTGGTTTTTAATTTAACAAATAGACATTATTTGTATCCCTGGCGACTCCACTAGGGGTAAACATGTAAGATAATTTGGTAATTTTATCTACAAACGTTTAGTCTGATTTAACATCAGACAGTGACAAAAAACATATATTTTTATTAGGTGTATGAAAATATCTGATTTCAAATGTAAGTAATGTTTTCCAAATTTAGGCTTTTAATCAAGCATTAGATTGCACTTTATGGAAAAACAGTTTGAATATCAAGCACTTTTAAGGACTTTATGCAGAAACAAAATCCTTTTCAAGCCTTGAAAACACCTTAGTGAAATTCAAGGATTTTGAACCTGAAGTGGTTTGAGTTCCTGTATGATTTGTTGATTGGCTGCTGTTAGATTCTGCCATGGCTTTAGGTGAGAGTGGGGCGAGACTAAGATCGATTTGAACATCTGGAAGAAAGAAAAACACAATAACAAGTAAATATCACCCAGATTACAGACTTTGTTGCCAGATCCTTGGAGAAAACTCACTGGCAACCTGCTGGTTGAGCCTTTACACCTGCAGCTCAGTGGGACTAAACCTGAAGAAGAAACTTGAATTTCCCTCTGGGTAAGTCAACGCCCTGCTGCGATGTTGGTTGCAAAGTGCATCAAGTAGCAGTTAAAAGTGAGGATCATAATACAGACCTAAAGACTTTTATTTCCTCTTTAGTCCCTTTGTCTAAACTTTTGTCAAAAGAGAATTAAAATAATTTTTTCTCCTGCTTTTTAAAGCTCTTGTACTTTAAAAGTCCATTAAGGCTGTCAGCTGATAGGTCAAAAATGATAAAGTGGAAGGCCGCTGCTAATTTCAAAATTTCCAAACCAATCACTAGACAATCATGCAAATGTGTCTCTTGGCGACGTACTTAAGGAGAACATCTGGTGCTGCAATAATCCACTTTGGGCAGTACAGGAGTTTCTGCAGAAAAGACTAACTGCCTTTGGCTGAGATTTATGACTTTCATGCTCTACAGACAAGATACAGAAACGTCTCAGAGAACGTAACAGAAAAATACATTTAAAACTCAATGTAATCGGTTTGGCTGGACCTCATATCTGAACTGAATCTGATGTTTGTTAAATCGTCTTAGAAACAGAGTCTGTCTCTCCTGTCACTGTGATAACAGCAGCTTTACTTTGACTCAGTGAAAAACAGCTGCATCAGTATTAATACAATAAGGAACGATGCTCCATTTGCTAACTTAATAGACTCTAAATGTACAAACACTTTAAATAAATATCTGGCTCTATACAGCTGAAATTATACTTATATAGTCACAATTTATATGTATTTATGCTGTCATAGTACAACAATGAATTATAGTTAAAAAGCTTCCTGCGAATTCCCCCAGATATTAAAGAACCTCTGATAAATGTCTCTGTCACTGTAGTAAAAAGATCTGGCTAAGTTCTCTAGCGGGGAACTTCTTCACCATGAGTTTCCTCTTGGATTTCAAAACATTCAGTAAATAATGCTGCGTCAAAGCCATCTTACACAAATTTATTCAGATTCTTCAGACACGAATTCTGCAGGAGAAAATCCACAACACAACAACTTTTCATCTAAAAACATGAGTTTTTTCAAACTCGTAAACACGTAATTTCAGTGGCGTGTTTCTATTAAACAGATTTATTTTTGTAATTTCAATTTGTGAAATTTTGTGGAGGCTTTACAGCTGAAAAAATAACTGCACAGCCTCTAAAGCCTCACAGTGGCCTTAGTTACGGGTCTAAGTAAAGCATCTTGCGATGCAGCTTCCATTACTTGTGTCAAAGACAGCATTTGTTGTTCATTATTGCCCTCACAGAGTCATGGATTTGGCTGCACAATGAGCTCCAGAACCAGGGGGTAAATGGTTTTGCTCTGCAGAATGTTTCCCAGGTATCCTCAGGGATGTTCTGCAGAGCTGATGTGACAGGCACATGCCTCCACTGGCCTCAGGTGTTTGTGTCCTGGCCAGTGGAGCACGTGATTAGCCGACACTGCCGGCCATCCATCTTGGTGGGTGAAGGAGGAGCGTAGATTGACTTCCAGCCTCAGGGAGCGGCCGAGTCTCCGTCTCTGCGCTGACCAAAAGCACAAACATCAACAGCTCCAAGCCTGCTGGTTAATGTCTGTGATTCGTATTCACTCTGTCCTTTTCACCTCAGCATCACTTTCTGCCTCTCTTTTGCTTTTCTAAATGTGCTTCCCCTACTTTTCTTTTCTTTTTTAATAGCATAGAAATTTATTATACATTAGAGTACAAGATGTATGGTGCGGTACATTACATTAGTGGGAAAAAACCCCAGAAAAAAAGGAAAATATTGTGTATTAATGAATAAATATTAACGGTGTGTGAGTGTGTGTGAGTAATGATAGAAATCAATAAATTATTGGTGAGCGGCAGGTAAATATAGACATACGATGAATCAATTAATGAAGTTTATAAATTATTTCTACTAACTGGAGTTTGTTATATTGCATACAGGAACTAAATAGGATTCTGGTTTCAGTTTCGTTTGTTCTTCCTTCTCTCTGTCTCTCCGACTTTTTCCTGTCTGGACCGGTGGTTTTAATAAAATATACAAAACTCTGGAAAAATTAAGAAACCTCTTAAAATTATCAGTTTGTCTGATTTTACTTTTTATAGGTTTATGTTCGAGTAAAATGAACATTAACTACTGACAATGTGTCTCCGAAATTCCAATAAAAAATTTAGTATTTATTTGCAGAAAATGAGAAATGGTCAAAATAACAAAAAAGATGCAGAGCTTTCAGACCTCAAATAATGCAAAGAAAACAAGTTCACGTTCATTTAGAAACAACAATACTAACGTTTTAACTCAGGAAGAGTTCAGAAATCAATATTTGATAGAATAACTATGAGGTTTTCATTGGGATTCAGTGCAGGGCTCTTAATTTTTTTCCAGAGTTTTATATGCGTATATATGTATAAAATATGTGACAAAGTGCAAAAACCCAGCCGAGATATAAAGAGCAAAAATCCGTGAGATGCTGAGAAAAACGTAAACAGGAAGGAAGAAATGTTTGTTTTACTCTATTTGGATTCATTCATCTGTAATCCCAGAAGATTTAATTGAAAGTTTTGCATAAATCAGTTACAGCAGAAACCAGTGGAGGATGAGGAGCAGAAACGCTCCAAACAAACCCAGGAACTACAGGCAGCAACTATTTCTTTTTACACCGATCTGATTTAGTTGTGTTCTGATCTTGGAGCTGGATACAGTTTGGGCTGTTTTCCTACAAAGCGCAGCAGTCACAGACTATCTGGGCTTTGAAAGTGGAGAGAAGAGAGGAAGTAGAGCATGAAACGAGTTGGAGAGGATTGTGCTGGTGTTTGAAAGAGAGAGGAGAAAAAAGAAGCTAAGACGATGAATAAAAAAAGAGAGCAGAAACAGAAAGGAAGAGAGATAAAAAGTGCTGCCTAAACCGGTGAAAGGAGAAAAAAAAAGGTTTTTAAGTCTCCGGGTTCATACAGGTGCTGGAAAATCCTAAAACTGCTTGAATCTTAACGCAGCATTCCTCAGGCTTCAAAAGTGCCTCAGTTTGGGTAAACTCAGATTGTTTTGCATTTATTAAACATAAATCAACAAACTTTTTTCTCCAGCCGAATCAACTCAGTGGTTTATTTGTAACCAGCTTTTCTGCTTGCTACACAATTTATTTACAAAGCAAATTACCATAACTTTTTGCTTTTGATGACATTTGATGAGTTTCACTCTTTTGACATCTAGAACAAACTTTGCAGCAGGCGATTTGGTGAAAGCACCACATAACACTTACACTCAAATTAAAGGTTAGATATTTTTACAAGGTCAGTAGGAGATTAATTTACTTTTAAAAACTTTTACTGAAGCTCTCCATAAATGTGTCAGCTATTAAATAAAGCGTATTGAAAGAGCCCAGTAGGTCGATAAAACCCCTATTTCAGATACGTTTGAATTGTTTAAGGACATGGCGTGCCGTCTTAGAAAAGGTTGAAAAGTCTCGTTGAAAACCTGTTGAGATTTTAGTTTTCCGTCCATTAACTGCAAGGCTTTTACTCTGCTAATTTAAATAGAAACCCATGAAAAGCAGCGTATTCATACCTCATTTCCTCGACAGTAACGGAGTCCCCAGCAGCTAGCTGATGAACGAGGTGGCAGACACGCTTACAGGAAAACATCTGAGCCTCTGATATAAATGACTCTGAGACGTATGAGGCTCCTGAAGACACGGACGACACAGGAAGGCTGGGAGAAGCAGGGAAAAGGCCGAAGGGCCACGTAGTCATCCCCGTCTTCCTCCCCGACGATGCTCTACCTGTGGCCAGTTTCCAGGCAACCGTGTGCTTGACAACACACGAGGATGAGTTGATGTGGCTTCGCTGGTGCAGGCAAGGTAGCTAATGTCAAACACTCTCTGCGGCGTCCACTCAAGGTCAGGGGATGGACTGAGCAAACCGGATCAGGTTTCATCGGCCCAAACACAAATGACAAAAAAAAAAAAAAACACATACGAAGATGTGTGTGTGTGTGAGGCATTATTTCACATCTGTGTGCGCTTGTGTGTGTTTTCGCCTCCCTGCTGCCGCTGAACCCACCTACCCGCAGCGTTCTCCCTTTTAGTCTCCGAGCAAATGCTTCAACAGAGACCCACCACTGTTTACACCTGTAGCTTATGCTAATGCTGCCACCGATTCACAAACATGGCCGCACACAGAGGACCGTGTCAGTGGGAGGTGAGAAATCCAAAAAACCTCGAGCATCAGTGGGTGAGCAGAAACTGGATCAAATATTAGAAGGGATGTGACAGGAGAGCATCGTCTGCTCCACTCAGATAAGTAAATGAAATAATTAGTGAGCCTGTCACAATAACAAATTCTTCTGGAGGACAAAATGGTTATTTTGCGGCTGTTTTCAAGTTATATAATAGTAATGGCATAATAATGCAAAAACATGTTCTCAAAGATCAATGAACTTTAAATTCTAACAAACACAAAACTGGAAAACATTTTAAATATCAAAAATGAACAAAAAGAACAGAAACAACAAATAAAATTAATTAGGAATTGTTCATTAAAACAGAGGTTAGTTGAGACCAAAACACCAGACTGGAGTCTTTTGTCATCCAGTTTTTGGTAGAAAAAAATTTAAAGTTTTTGAGCTCGTTTTAATTTATCATGCAACTAGTTGATTTATTGTGTCAGGCTTATTACTGAGTCACAAAATGTTTCTCCTTTAGAAATTAACTGAGAAAATCTTTACGTATTTTGTGGGTTAAAAGGAGGCGGCCAAAATGTGGAGCAGTTTAAGGAACTTGATGACTTGTTCACAGGTGATGGTAGACTGGAGCGAGAGATGAATGGAGGGATTAGGCCTTTATCCACAGAAATGAAGCCGCGCTCTGGTCTGCTGCAGAGAAAAGGCCGAGCTGAAAGGAAAAGCTCAGTTTATGTATCAACCCTCAACAATGAACATGACGGTTGGATACAGGCTGGAAGAACGAGATCCCAGATACAAGCAGCTGAGATGAGTTTCCACTGTAAGGTGGTGGGAGCATCAGTGACAGGATGAGGAGCATCGGTGACAGGATGAGGAGCATCGGTGACAGGATGAGGAGCGTCGGTGACAGGATGAGGAGCATCGGTGACAGGGTGAGGAGCATCGGTGACAGGATGAGGAGCATCAGTGACAGGGTGAGGAGCGTCGGTGACAGGATGAGGAGCATCGGTGACAGGGTGAGGAGCATCGGTGACAGGATGAGGAGCATCAGTGACAGGGTGAGGAGCATCAGTGACAGGATGAGGAGCATCAGTGACAGGGTGAGGAGCATCAGTGACAGGGTGAGGAGCATCAGGGACAGGATGAGGAGCATCAGTGACAGGGTGAGGAGCATCGGTGACAGGATGAGGAGCTCTGTCTCCTTGGTGGAGGTTAGATTAGAGGTTAGGTGGTGTGGATATGTCCCAGAACCAAAGGGGGTCGGCCCATCCTTAAAGAGTCCTTAAAAACCTTAAACTGATGTATCTAAAATTAAGGCCTTAAAATGTCTTAATTTTTTCTTCTTTTAAAAACGTGAGTTGACCTTTTGTCGTGAAGGACTAATCAATATCTTATGTCGTTTGCAAATACCAGCAGACACCCTGCAGAACTTGCTTTGATAGATGAATGGACTGTTGCTGATGCCGACACCATCTCCAATAACTATTTGAAGAATTTTGAATTGACGAGTTAAAACATAATTTTCCTTAAATCCTTAAAAGAATTTTTGAACTTTAATTTTGAAATTCATGAACACAGTCTGCTTTTTCTTCTGCTGTGGAAATAACTTTCCTATAATTTTATTCTTTTATCATTTAAACCTCTAGTGTAAATCTATAAGTAAAAGTTTTGCATTGTTTAAAAATCAAATAAAAATAAAAAAACTACCTGGACCTTAGAAAAGGTTCATATTCTGCATTTTGTTTCAGCAACACAAATATATTCCTAACAGCGTCTGTGTGTCGAACTGGGATCATGTTGTTCAGAAAGACAACATGATCCATTTCCTAAAAGTGAATGCTCCTCGGTTCAAAAGTGCAAATCGATCCCAGAACAACGGCGATGGATCTGGAGGGTAAGTTGAAATGGAAATCAGTCCAAAGGAATCTATGCAGCAGGAAAACGAATCCTGCATCGATGCAACGTTGGCGGCTCAGCAGGGAAGCGCCTACTGCTCCAAAACAAAACAAAGAAGACGGGCCGCAGTTGGTTAATTTATGCATTTTACTTTGATTATTCATACAGGTAAATCTCTCCAGCACAGCGCCTCGTTTTCAGTAGGGATTTGGTTAAACAAACAAGCTAGAAGGAAACAGTGTTTAAAAAGTCATATCCAATATAATGTATTCAGCAAATTACCAACGAATATCAAACGAAGGCTAGAAATAAGGAATTAAAAACAGGAATAACCTTCTGTGATTCTTCCTGCAGTTTAAGGTTTTGAGGTAAGAAGGTATCAGCAGCAAGTTGTTTTTACAGTTTAACCACAAAAAGCAAAAACTGAATCTGTTTCTATTAAAGGACAGGTTTTTATTTGAGGTTGCTTTTTAATGATCAAAAGATTTCCATCAATTAAAATGCAAAGATATTTAAACCAACTCAGATTTAATTAAAATACTTTGTGCATTCAGTTTATATATGGTGTCATTTCACAATAAATGCCATCCTGAAGCACTTTACAGTTGATTTAATTAAATCACACATACGCTCACTTCATAATTTAATTAGTTTAATAAATTTCTATTTAAAGAAACTCAGCAGGTTGCATGGAGTCATGATTTACAGCATTCACTCTTCCTGGACGACGGAGGACAATCGTTTGTGTTGAGTTGTTGACTTTACATCGATCCCTCATACTGACCAAGCATGCAGCGACATGGGAGAGGAAAAACTCCCCTTTAACAGGAAGAAACCTCCAGCAGAACCAGAACCTGGATCAGCACAAGCCATCATCTGACATGACCGACTGGGAGTTTGAGGAAACAGAGCAGATCCAGAAATAAAAGAACTAGAAGAGCTGAGTGAGGAGAGTTTTTCTTTAGGTCTTAAACAACACTGCAGTGGACAGCTTTCTAAAAACAATTTTCTTTTGTTTCTTGTGGTTTATAAGTTATAAATGCACAGAGACCACTCAAGTGGACACAAGTGCATCATACAATACACTGCCAACTACTGGCCATCCACTGCAAGTGCAAGAAATGTTTTGTTAAATCCAATATGGCAGACAGATGAAAAAGTACCTCAGGAATATCCAGAACCTCCTTCTGTTGTAGAAACTCTTGCAGGTGACATTAAGTAACCTCAAAAGACCAATACTGCTGATGTATTTTCCAAATACCAACTTTGTTTTAGGATAAAATTACAACTGATCACCTGGGGGGAAAAATCCTTAAAAAATTACTTTTCATCTTTTTTATGCCTTGAGAAAATCAAAAACACTGGAAAAAAATCCTGATATAAAGGATCATAATTCCTGCATGAAAGGGTTAATGTTTTACATTGATCAGTATCAGTTTGAAGTGAAATAAGTGACTAAATGTCTAATGCTGTGGCAGTAGACATAATATCATCGACATAATGCTGGAGAGATTCATTATAAAAGCTGTAAAAAGTGATGGTCCTGAAACAAAACCTTGAGGGACTCCTATTGTGACATCTAAGTCAATATGCTGAAGCCACTGCTTATGAGAAGAAATAAAATGTATAAGAAATAAATGGATGAAAGCCTCTGGCAGGAGATGTCATGATTTATTTTTTTGACGAGTTCACTGAAGGTTCAGTTCTGTCGTCTTTCACATCCGAGGATTCTGAAGCATCAATTAAGACGTTGGTGGAACCGTTATCTCCTGCAAACCGTTCATTATTACTTTAGTAACATCTTGAGAACTCTACATAAATCTTCCTTCTGTTTCTCAACTGGATGTTGGACTTTATTTATTTTTACTTTCTGACATTTTGACGATTTACCATTAGTGCGCATAAATGGACAGAATAACAGCATTAATGAGGAAGTAGCAGCCGGGACGTAATTTCCGGGGTTATTATTGTCGCTCTGCCCCTCTGCAGCTGCCAGTCATTCACCAACATGTAAAATCTCCCCTGTAATTTATTTTCCTATGCTTGAACGAGGCATTAAAATGCATTATTTTTATCTGACATCGCTCCGGTTGCTGCCAAAACCGTCTCATGTAAGCAAAGAGCAGATAAACGAAACCAATGTCATTAAATTACACATTTACCAGGATAATTTACTTCACTCCTGTCTCCTGTTTGCGATTTTTTTTATTTTTTTTGCCACGCGTGGCGGACCCCTCCCTCCTCTGTCATGTCTGCGTACAGTTAAGCAGCTGCCATTCAAATATCTAACAGCTGAAATAGTTGACAGAGAGGAGGCGGGCCGGCGCGTGTTTGTGTGTGAGCGTGAGGAGACGAGCGGGGAAAGCGTCAACACATTTTCTGTGTAACTCCGAGTTAATGTGTCATTCGTTTACAGCCCTGGACGCTTCCAGGCCGGCCGGTCTGTTAGCACAGCCACTTCGCTGCTGCTTATTAATCAACCTGGCCGGCAGACACTGGTGGCGCTGCCCTTCTGCCTGCCAAATGCAGAGCTGGCCTTGCTCTGATAACTTTCAAAACACTCTACCCATTGCTCTCAGGCTGCCAAATTAGGAGCAACTCTGGCTAAGATAAGTCTAATAGGCGCATGCTGTGGGTAGGTGATAGACCGTGGCTCGCCTTGAAGACAGATGTTTTCTTTTTCTTGGGAGGAAGAAAGCAGGCAAGGTTGTGAGGAAGCGAGGAAAAAAAAAGAGAAGAGGTTTGTTTTTCTTTCCGCGTTTTGAACAAAACTTGGCCCAACTCCGGATGAAACGAGCGTCCTCGCTTGAGGAAATAACCGGTTCGTAGAGGACACATCTGAAGTCGAGTGGCTTCCCTGCCAGCAGGAAGGATTATGATTATTTACAATCTTCATCCATCTGCTGGTCCAGCAAGAAGCAACGTCACTGCCAGTCTTTGTTGGCATTACTTAATGTGAAGTCACAAAAAAAAAATAAATGGATCAGCCAAAATGTGACTTTGTAAGGGTTAGAAGATTTAATCCCCTTTTGCTCTGTGCTGAAGTGTAAATAATTGTGGAGACCTGGAGCGGAGCTGAGTGGAATCCACAAGTGCATTTGTTAATTTAGGTCTTTTCTGGTCTGCTAAACCAAAAGACTTCACGACTCGGTTAGCTGGGTTTGTGTTGATTTAAAATGACTCAAATAATGAAAGTTTCAAGAGAACATAAGCTGAAGCTTCGCGCATCATTGGCACCAGCAGAGTAAGAGCAGTTCTGGTGGTTATACTGAAGCTGAGGGATCCACTCAGATTTGATGTTTTCACACTTCAGACCAGATCGTTGCTTGTAATCAAGCTGCCATCTACAGCCGATTCTTAAGTTTAAATGATTTTAGTTAAACCAAGAAGTTGTTTTACAATATCAAATAAGGCAGGAAGCTCTTAATAAATAGTAAGAAAACATACAAAGAGGTACTAAAGGGTAAAAAGTTATTTTTTGTTTTTATTGTGTCCAACATTTCTAATTATCCTATATTTCTTATTTTCTTATTCCATTTCTTATAACATTAATATTACTTCTAGTCATAAGAAACATTTTGATTAAGTTAAAATGCCACTTTATACAAAATCTATCAGGAGTATGAATAATTTTGGGCTTTACTACAGATAAATAGACAAATAAACAGATAATTATGTAATGACATAAGTAGATTAGTACATAATAAAATATGTCAGCACTTCGACAAATAAGTTAATATCAAATATAACCAAAAATGTTACTACAGCAATTATGTAGCTTTGTAATTAAGTAACTTAGTGTGTCAGTAAGTTAAGAGTATAAGTAGATGTTAAATAAAAGTTAATATGTTTAATTAAATTAGGTATAAATTAAGTAAATAAATAAGCAGATAAAATATATAGAAATTTGAACGGAAGTAAATGAATCTGCATTTTATGTATAAAAACAGCCTCTGTAATTATAAAATACAAATGTGATAAATTCATTGAAAGTAAAAAGTTTGAACTTTTGTGAACGCTTATCAAACATTTGACTAATAAAACCCATAAAGTCTCCATTAAAACATCACTTTTGATGCTGTAGTGGCTCATTTTCTGAATTCATGACTGTGAAAAATGGAGCAGGGTAATTATTCCAGTGCTGCACAACATGTTAGTGTAACAGTTGATAAAACAGCCTCTGACGGTTCAGCTAAACATCCTGAGCAGCTTCATGATGTCATGGATCTGCTCACAGTGAAAACGAGTCAGAGAATCTAGTTAACAAAAGAAAAACGACGACACGTCTTTCATGGGAAGCCTCAGGATTACAGGAGATTGTAAAACTGTTAATGTGTAGAAATGCGTGAAGCTGCTTCTGCTCAGGCTGATCTGTGATTTCTGGCCTTGGCGCATCAGTCAGATCTGAGGAACATGACAGGCTCTGTCTGCGCAGCGACTCGGCTCGTCCCGGGTGACTGATGGCTCCGGCTGCTGGCGATGTTCATGCATCACGAGCTGTAAGCCTTCATGTGAAAATTAAGTGGATTAATGGGCTTATTTTGTATTCCAGACAACATCACAGTTTTTCTCTTTCTATGAACCAAATGAACATTTTCTCTCCCTGAATAATGCAAGTTTTTGGAACAACTTGTAGATGAATCTCCGCTCTCCAATTTTCTTAGCAATGTCAGTTTTTGTGTTTGATCAGATCAAGGCGGATCTGATCTGTTCTGATCCGCCTTGTGGAACCATTTCAGGGTATTATTTTCATGCCATCTGTGTTCGTATTGATTCGGCGACTCTTCCTGCACATGTATTATTGATTTGGAAATGTGAAAGTGCAAAGACTTCTTTTTTTTATTTGCTAATGGGCAGAGTCTGTTAACTTGTTTCAGATTTATGGGCCACCATCTTGCAAAACAAAGCGTAATTGGCTCAATCTGAGTCTCCGCTAAAACGTGTCAGGTTTAAACCGTCACACTGACATCACAGTTAGAGAGTTCACAAGGTTTGGAGGTAATTTGGAAAATAACAGTGAGTTTCCCCATTACAGTGGCTCAACCTGCTGAGCAGCAAAACAGGAGTTTTGAATGGATGATACTAAAAATCAAGATTAATCACCAAGTTAGCAATTAGCAGGCAGACAAATTAGTAAATATCAATTAAATAGGAAAATGACAGATAACAAGTCAATAAAAAGAGAATAAGTATGTATGTTTTAATTGTTTTAATTGGATGAAAGGTAAGTTGTTGAGTAAAGTTCAGTGACTAAATAATTGTTAAATTCAATTTAAATGTAAAAATATGTTATTGTTATGTTATCACTCATATCATTAAAGTATCTTGGAAGAGTCAGGGTGCTGATGGACAAACGCATTATAACCAGTGAAAAAACAGTAGATAACAGTCAGAATAACGGTGCTTCTCAAAATTACCTAAAATCTATAAGGTCTTGTCCAAAGCTTAGCCTTAATTCTTACAAAATAAAGGAGCTCACTGGACTGGGTTGCTGTAAACTGGAGTTATGCTGCTGAAATGGGCCAGTCATGCAATCATAACTGGGAACCTGACACTTTAGACCAGGGGTGTCCAAACTTCTTGCCAACTGGGCCAAAATTGTCAACTGCAAAGAAGTCATGGGCCAAAAATTGGGCTCGATTGAATAAATGTATTATCAGTAATAAGAACAGGATTTGGGTCTCTCTCTTTCATAACGCTTGCCAAGTGTAAGAAAGAATAAAAGCTGATTTGGGTGCAGCAAAGTTGACATTCAGTAAAAGTCTCTTGGTTTTACCTTTTGTTAAAGTTAGAAAAACAAGAATACTTTGTTCCTGTGTAAGAAAATTATGTTGGTAACAATTTTTACCCTGATTACAAATTAAAAGTCTCATCTGCATCTAAAGGCCAAATTTGTAACATGTTTTAATTGCAGTTTGGGGGCCGCACAAAATAAGTCCAAAGGCCACAAATGGCCCCCGGGCCACAGTTTGGGCACCCCTGCTTTAGACGATGTAATTTTAGGCAGCAAGACAAGAGCTCAGTTATTTAAACGGCTGCCACATGCTTTATTATACCTGAGATACATTTTCATAATTCCACTGGCTTTAAATGACGGGACTCATTTTATTTATTCTTATCCTGAAGGTCTGAAGCAGCGTGGCTCTTTTGGGGGGATTTTATAGACCGGTCTTATAGAACCTGGCAACGTTTGCAGACACCTTGAACTCGTTTGCGTTTAAAGTCTGAATGCAGTTTGCATGTTTTTGGGGGTCTGGACCAGATTTGCACCAGTTTTTCCCTCTTCTTGCCTCACAGCGTCGTCATTCAGAACCTCACCTGCATGTTGGGATCAGTGTGCATTATGAAGGGCACACACTGGCTTTGCACATGGAAGCAGCTTTTTTCCATTTGTCTGACGGGAGAAAACAGCAGCTCTGACAACAGCCTGCGGCACATTTATTTGTTTGCTTTTTATTACATTCAGAAATAATAGACGCTGCGCAGCCTTGGACTTCTTGCTTTTGGTGGGCCTGTCAGCATGATGGGCGCCCTGATGCTGGAACCAGTGAGGTATGACTGTGTTACTGTGTTAATAAGTTTACCTGGACGTAATGGAGGATTTTCAGAAAATATGATGGATTTCCTTTGGACAACTTGCTCCGGTGCCTGGGAGGTGATTGAGCCTTTGGATTCAGGTGTGTTGGAGCAGAAATGCATCTAAAAGTTACTGGAGCTGCAGACCTTTCTGTGAAGGAACTGATCATTTTATACTGATTAATTGTTTTGTTTGCAGAAAACAGACATGAATGGTGAATGTTGAGTTTTTCAGTAGGTTGCATTGAAATCCCTTCTCAAAAATGGCTGCTGTACTAATACATGTTCATATAGTCTCTGATAATACATGTGAATATGTCTTTATTTAACAAATGCCTAATTATTTTTTAAATTATGAACATTTTCATTAGGCGTCTAGAGCCCACATATATCATGTTTAAGGACTTTTTAATGATATATCTTGTTAAAATGCCTAAATGTGTCTAAAGTTTTAATATTTTCTCCTTCTTAAGCAAATGGATGTTTCTCCTACTCCATACATCTCCCATAATTAGGATAGTAATAAATATTTAAGATGTAATGGCCTTATTCTGTAGATTAAATGCTGTTCTTAAATATTTATGAATGACTCTACAGAATAGTTAGTTCTTTTATTCTTCAAATTCTGACTTAGAGGGCTTAGTGACTTAAAAATAAAGTTTATTGGCTCTGAAACCAAATACACATTGGATTTGCTCTTTTTATTAATTGCTCAAATTGTTATTTTTTAAACAAAGTAGAGAGTGTTAAATGAAAACCCCATCTTTAGTGTGTCTGTTTATCGCTCCTGCGCTCGTCTTTGAGTTTATTTGAAAACTAAACAAACAGAAACAACAGTTTACCATTTTTTAAGAACAGAGAGAGGAAGATCAGAATAATTAATAGTTATATTTCAGACTGAATAATTAATGGTTATATTTCAGACTGATCTGAGAAGCTGTTCTCTTCCACACGGCAGATCCGTTTCTCTACTCGCCTTCGCTTTGTCTCATGTCAGACAAACTCTAAATATGAAGCGTCCTTATCTGACAATAACCCCCCAGTAGTGAAGCTGTTCAACATCTGACTGAAACGCCTTTTATTGTCTCATTTGCATATTTCAATTACGACTCCACGGAGGAGGGAAACATCAGTCACCTCGCCCGTCGCTTCCCGCGTGATTGACGGGACTGTCGCGTGAAACGCACCTGTGTGTGAGAGGCAGAGAGGTTCCAGCCGAGCAGCGGGGGGTTGGGGGGCTTACAGGCTGCGCTGGGAGAGTTGAAATGAAGGTTAGCAGCTGAGTGACGATTTAAAACCTGCTTTGAAAAGGAGCAGATATGGAGCCGTCTGTTTGATCGAACATTTACGGAGACGCAGGGGAGACTTGAGGACATTCTGTTCAACTATCAGGCAAGTTTAGCAACAGGTGGAGGCTGGAAGACATGCAGCACCTGATGTGTCTTTAAAGGTTTAGAGCATTTATGCAAATTTATTCCTGGTGTTATTGGAGAAAAACAAAACACTAAAACTGATTATTTCTCTAGTTTCTACTGCAAATATCTTACTTACAAGTAACTTTTTAGCAAGAAAGTCAGGTTTAATTCAGTAATTTCTTAATATGGATTAAAAAATTGACTACATCCACTGGCAGATTATTTCATTCATAACATAGAAAAATGTCTTATTATAAGTGAAATAAGCTGCCAGGGGAACTAGAACATTTTCATCAATATTAAGGAATTATTGACTTTAAAAAACTCCTATAATTGCTGAAAAGTTCATTGTAAGTTTTGTCTTATTTCAAGTGTACTAAGATATTCGTAAAACACTGTAAAAAACAATCTGTAAAATTTATGGTAAAATATTGTAAAATGCCAACAAGTACCAAAGCATTATATTAATATATAGAAACTAGACCAAAAATACTTTGTAAGATGTTGAGTATTTTGATCAGTTATTATTTATAGAGCTTTAGTTGTTGACTTGGTCTGATTAACAATCAATTTTCTAAGAGAGGAGTGTCCAAAGTGTGGACCAGGGGCCATTTTCAGTCCTCTGAATGACCGACTGAATGTCCTCCGAACATTTTTGTATCTCTTAAAGCTGCAGTGGGTTCTGAGAAAACCATTAGCTTAGCCTGAAAATCTGAACAAGCACGTTTTAGAGGCCCCGCCCCCTTCCTCTCTGCTGCACTGCTGCAGATCCTCCCACACAGCAGAGCCTGCACAGGATCTAGAAATCTGCAGTTTGCCTGCATCTCTGCCATGAGCACAGCTGCAAAAATCTTAAAATTGAATAACGACATGAGCTGAACACAGGAAGGGTGTGAGCGGCGCATACACATTGATTGACAGCACTAAGACCCTCCTCCAGGCTCTGATTGGTTGTTTCTGACAGGGAGCGGTGTATCTCATGATTAAAGACAGTTTTGTTTGAGTTGCATCTTTAAAATGATGTTCAAAATAGAAGGCATACAAAATAAAATTCACATAAAAATACAAAAATAATTTATGTGTTTAAAATAAATTATCTGAAGCAATAAAAAAACATTATAAACATCCTTCCTGGCATTAAGGCATAATCAGGAGGAGGACCTTGACTTTTTTTTCACAGATTTTTCTGACAGCCATGACTTCATGACAAGTTTGAATATGTAAAAAATACATTTTATAAACATTACACACTGAAACTTTAAACCGAGATTTTCACAGATAAATAAAAGCATCTTAAAATAAAGAAAATATTAGCTACAAAAAAACGGTTTCTGCATTCTTCTTTTGTCTCATAAGACAATCTGAAATGTCCCTGCTTTGAAATCAGGCAACATAGATTTTCATTGTTTGGTTTTTCTTTTTTTTGGTCTTTTCTTGAACAAGTGCAGCCAGATTTGCTTTGCGATACACAGAGACAAAAGAAAAACCTCCAAGCTGTACTCCTTAATCACTATTTTGTTTCTGCACTTGTAAGAAAATAGTTTGGAAATGCTCTGAACAATAACAAACGGTCCAAGAAAAGTAATGCCAGAAAATCCCCAACTGTGCCAGCTGAATTAAAAACAAAAAACAAAAAACAAAACAAAGCCGAGCGACGCGAGCCAGGCTGGCTGCAAACATTACCATGCAAAGTGAGGGGCTGCATGTTGACGGAGCAGCAGTATCTAGGCCATCCCAGCGTGGGCTCTGTTTGATGTGAGAATGATGCCAGATCGTAGTGGAAAAACTCCGCTTACTTTTAGCTCCAGAGAGCCGCAAACATTCGCTGAAGTTGCAACTGCAAAAGGCAGAAACCTGAAGCAAAAGTCGGCCATTCCTGCGTATGTTTACACGCGATGTCACACATCTTACACGTCTTGTTTCCATCAAGACGATGATGGAAGGTTTGAATGCGCACGAGTACAATGAGACGCTTGAAGACGTACGAAGGCGCGCACACACACACATTTACAAACCCCAGCAGACTCACAACGAGTGTTTACTCATTTATTTTAGCTGCTTGTTTGTTTTGCTCTTTAAATCTGAGGAACTGCACAGCTGTTGCTGCTGCTGGCAGAAGGTGCAGTTTGGGGATTCATTAGCTCTTGTTTCCTTCTCTCTGTTTTTCTCTCATCCACTTCTTCTTTCTTCCCTCCATCCTGGCTCTGGAGCATTAAATATGTTCAAGATTTAATAATCTGGAACTGTGTACATCTCTGCATATAAAGACATGAAGTGTTCCTAGAAGAGCCGAGTTGATGCTCTGAACATTTCCTGGTTCTTTAAAAGCTTCTGTTTTTCTTTTTTTGTCTGAATCATCAGAGATAATCTTTCTCTATATACGACGGATGTTTATCAGCAGATGATCAAAAATGTGCTTAAGTTGAATTATGTTAAGCGTGACTCAAAAGCTTGACTCATATTTTATAGATCAAAATTCATATCTGATCCTCTTTGATTTCCACCATGTTTTAATCATTCTCCCAAAGGGTGAAAGTGAAACATTAAAAGTTGGGTCTTGTTCATGTTATTCAAAATTTATTTCCCTCTGTCTTCTGACAGCCGATACGTTTTTACGTGGCTAAGATCAATTTCATTAGCAGTGAGAGGAAACTCTACATTTCTACTTGAAGGTTGGAAATTTCATGTTACAAGCTGGAAAAGTGAACTCTAACACCGTCTGAAGAGGTGCAACGATGTATCGGCGCAGATTGTCTTGATTCTGGGACATCGGTGATTGGCTGATGGGTACATATGAAGCCGATTTTATCCACCGATCTCATCTACCTCAGTGAAGGTCTAAAAATCAACCAAAGTGTTGCCAACAGCGACTTTCTTGCTACATTTAGCAACATTAGCCAAAATCAGAATCGGAAGGTCAGGATTTTAAAAACTGCCACCAGTTCACCTCTTTTATGAAATTCAAGTTCCAGCTGGGAAAGTCCAACATTTCTCACCTCAGAATCAAATATGGCAGCAGAACCAATCAACCTATGAAATTTCAAATGTACACACGGTGAAGGTGGGGTCATAACCTCTTGCTTCAAATTTTGACTAGAAATGTTATGAAAAAAAGTCTGAATTCTTAATAAGTTGCTTTTTAATCCACACAGAAAATTAGCAAACATAATTAAACTGAAGGAAAACAAAAAGTAGGATAAAAAGAAAAACATTCTGCAAATAACAGGATGATTGTGACTCTATGAAAATATCTCTGGTGATGATGGGAGCCATTTTTTTTGGCTTTGTACAAGACCTATAAGAAGAGCCAAGACTTTAGATCATACATCATGTCTGCCGTGGCCCGTGGCGCCCCTATTTCACCCATCATTACCTCCTGACTCCTGGAGCCCCACAGGGCCTCTAACACCCAGGGAGCCGAGTGACAGACAAACAAGAGAGGATGGAAAGACTTTGTCTGAGGAGGAAATGTTGGACTCCAAATCAGGAAGGCTTTAAAGTGATTTGTTTTCTATTCTGAGCACACACACACACACACACACACACGCCCACATGGAAACGGCTCATGATTCAAGTGTGTGTGATCAGGACTGTGAACTGCTCCTCCTGTGGGCTGTGAAAGTGTTCACAGGGCAACCAGAGCTGATCGATAGACACTCACTGCCACTTTGTAATGACTCAGGTTAAAAGAAGACGAGTGAAACAGATGGAGCTCCTTCTTTTTGTTCTCCGGGGAAACACAAAAAAATACATCTATAATCTCACCTCCTCTCTCTTTTTTTGTCCCTCTGTGGCTCTTTTTGTCTCCTTCTGATCTAATTTTTCTTGTTCGCTGTCGCTGGGTCTTCCTCTACAACACGTGTGTCAAACTCAAGGCCCGGGGGCCAAATCTGGCCCGCTGTAGATATTTACGTGGCCCTTTGAACTCCAGAGGACAGTTGTGTGATTCCAGAATCATGTAGCATCAACAGATCCACACCTTTTTAAGATAATGCTTAAGTTGTGAGTTTACTGCAAATTTTCCACCAAAATGGTCAAAATGGTGCTGCTAACTCCCACCTGCAGGTGCAGGTGGGAGTTATTTCTACTACATTGCTTTCTCTACTTGATGTCAAGTTACAATCGAACAAAAAGTCACATTTACACAAATACTACAGATTATTTTGCCAATATTTCTAAATTAGCTCCACAAATCTGTAATTTTCATTGCAAAAAAATAAAAATCAGTAACTCCTGGAGGAAATGATCAGTTTCAAACATGTTCACTATGATTTAATTTTAAGAAGTACTTATCAGGTGCAGACGCAGCTACTGGTTAATATTTTAACAGTTTAACGGGTTTCATCAATACACTCTGATCCGTGATCTTGATGAAGCCCAAAATGAAAATGAGTTTGAAGCCGCTGCTCTACAACTTAGCGATTCTTTTAGATTGACTTGTGGCAAAAACAGGGAGTGATCTCAGCTCCTAAAGCTGCATGTGCACACGCAGACTGACGTGGGGCTGATATGGAGGAAACACTGCGTGTGCATATGGTCTCTCTCTGCTGGGAGCTGGCCTGCTTCCTCTTTCTCCACCGTCAGGACTTCAGAGACCAGCAGCTTTCGGCTCCAGTCTGAACCCAGGAACAGAGACACCGACTCACCGGAGGCCCAAGAGATGAAAGAACGGAGCGTAGAGGAGCGAATGAAGGAGTGGTGGAGGAAGAGAAACAAAGCGGGAGAGAGTAAAATATGTAGATTAACATTTTATTCATCAAAATATATTTTTTAAATCCTGAAGTTGTGGTAAAATAAGGTTTGTGTTATTGTATTATTGACATCAAGGTTGCATAATTAAGAAAACCACAGGGTTATGTAAATATTAACTGCCTTTATTTAAGGAAATTATTAAGTTTTAGCTGTTAGATATTAGTGAAACTTTACAAAACTATAGTTTAGTGATTTCAGGTTTTCACTGGCAGCTGGTGTCTCTTTCCAGCTTCACACTGGACACACAAAGGACAAACAACAACCATCTCAAAAAACAATTTAGGAGATCTACTGACCTAATATTCATGTTTTTGGACTGGAGGAAGCAAGAGTACCAAGAGAGAACTCAGGGCTGCACAGGGAGAACATTCAGACTCCCTGCAGAAACAAACCTGGGACCTTCTTGTTGCAGCAGAGCTACCGACTGCCCCCCACACAAATTTATTTAAAAATAAATGCATTTAAGACAATTTTACTTTCTTTCTGTTCTTACAGTATCATGAATAAAAGTAGAATATTGTAAACAGGGTCGAAATTATTACTCGGATTAATCATAATTAATCTTTTCAGTGAACTAATTTAGTAATCGATTAATTGTTAACTGGATCAAATAGTTAACGATTCAGTCAGAGAAGTAAGTAAACCAAAACTGTACTTATTTAAGAACATATACATTTTGAATGAAATAATAAAACAATCTGTTTTTATTGGTTTGTTCTACTCAAAACTCCCCAAGTGACACTTTTAGCTTCACCTGGTTCAAATTCAGTAAAAAAGGAGAAAAACTTTCGTTAAGCAACTTTTGCTAATATATTATTAATCAGTTATTCCTAAAAATAATCAATAGATTAGCCCTACAATGTATTGATACTAAGTCAAGAAGAAAAATCTGAGCTTTTCACATGTTGACTTTAAAAGTATCTTTTGCTACAGATGACCAGACATTCACTGAAAAAATGCTATGTCGCTGCATTTTATGCAATAAAATATGTATTTCTGTAAAAGAAAATAATCATCAGAGTAATTTTAAACTAGAATCATTAGTTGTTGTCCTAATTGTAGAATCTTAACACCCATCCTGAAACCACTGATGGCTTTTTCTGCTGAAGGTTGAAGATTTTAGAGTTGCAGTAGTGAACGTAACTACTGCACATCAAATGTTTGTGATCTGAGGGAAACGGGTCATGTTGGGCTATTCTTGTGTATTTTCTTCTGGGTCAGGGAATCTGCAAACCTGTGGTTTCCATAGCAACGCCACAGATCAGGTTAGAAACAATAGAGTTCACGTTCTGAGTTACTGTCGACAATAGAAATGCAGAAATGCTTTATTGCATGAGCCGTGACATAGATTGATGATAAAAAAAACTGTTCTAGACCAAACCAGCAGGAAAAAACCAGCAAACATTTCCCAAAACACACACACACACGCACACACACACACACACACACACACACTCAGAGGGGTCCTTCCCAGTATGACGGCGTAAAATTTGAATAATTCCACAGATAATTTGGTTGCCACAGCCTGGCAATGGGAATAACAACTTTACAGAGATAAAAGTGCACAATAAGATGGAGAACAAACAGAGAAGCAAATCACCCAAGGCCAGCTGCTGCGTTTAAGCCAAAGTGCTATTTGTGAGGAAAAAGAGACTCTTCTTAAGCCTGATGAAGAAAACAGAAATATTGTCATTTATTTCCCCTTTTTCCAATTTCTTTTTCTCTTTTCTCACGTTGTTCCCTTCTGGGACTAAAAAATATTTAACATGAGCCTCTGAACTGTGACAATGAAGCTGAGAACATATTTGATTTTCTGGACTCCTTCGACAGAGAATAATTACTACACACACACACACACACACACACACCTAGAGACATCTGGCACTCCAACCATCATACAGCGTTAGGAGTGTGTCCTTCAGTCAGACGTTGAAGTCATTCTCACACGTTTACATATGTGTGAACAAATTCATCTGAATGAAAAATAAGGAGGTTCATAAACGCAAGAGCATAAAAATATTACTGCAGGTTTTATTTGCACATGCTATTCAAAACATGCACTTTGTCAAAAATAATTTTCCAATGTTCTATGTTTTCAGAAGCCTGACTATAGCATGATGTGTGTTCACATGTCTGATCAGGGTAAGGAAGGAGTAAAGGAGATGCAGGGGAAAGGCTGCAGTCTTTTCTGTAGTGTCAGCCTTTGATCAGCATCCCTGCGTGTGCAGGCGTGTGTGTGTGTGTGTGCGTGTGTGTGTGTGTGTGTGTGTGTGTGTGTGTGTGTGTGTGTGTGTGTGTATGTGGGTGTGTGTGTGTGTGTGTTGGAGCCAACCCCTGGTGTCTTGGAGGCAGATGAAACACTGCTCCTCTATCCGGGAGTCACAGAACACCCACTGTCCTCTGCGCCTGCTCCTTTTATTTATCTTTCCCTCTGCCTCGCCCATCTAACCCGTCATTCCTCACCAGTTTTAAATACGATTCAAGCAGAACAGAGTTTCCGTGTCGCGTCGCCGTGCTTGAACCCATCCTCCACGTTTTCCAAGCCCTTCGTCAGATGATGGGGGCGTTGAGGGGGAGGCCATCACACCCCGACTTATTGTCAGATGAACGCAGCGTGAGAGAGGAGGAGGAACAACATGAACACGTTTTCTGTCTGCTAGTTTTGTCTCATATTTCTCCACCTGCATAATGCCCCATTTTTTAGAGTAAAACTATTAACACCCAGAGAACAAAACATTTGATGCGTCATTAAGCTGCACAAAAAGAATAAGAAACAGATTTATGTATTTCCAACCCGCTAATACCTGGACGTTTCAGTAGCACCGACGCCGCATTATCTTCAAAACATGGCGCTGACACTGAAGTATTGCTGTTCTTTAGATTAATTACCCTAATTAATGACCTACTTAGCATAACCGTTGTGTAATTTATTGTGGTGTTTACAGTCGGGCATTAAGGCGGCTTATTCGCCTCGTGTTTGCACTTCCCTTTAATTAATTTACCCAAACGTGCTGCTTATTTTTTATGTGTTTCTGGAATTTAAGGAGCAGCACCAAAGGGTCCAACGAGCGTCTAATTGATAAACGCCTTGTTGGCTTTTGTGTCTGTGATGCAGAAATGATCAATAAATACAAGCAGAAACTGCAGTTATTTTGGCTTCAGCTGATGAGGGAAACATTTGGTTATGTTTTCCTCTTAAAGTGAATAAATCTTAGACAAACTGTTATTGTTTATTGTCAAATTCAGTTACAGACGGTATGAACATTCAAACAACAGATGATGAAGTCTATCTATTATTTGTTTCTGAGATCATTTTAGCTGGCTGTAAGGAATATTGAGTCTGCAGCTGCTCTAAGAACATAAACATCAAACTGTTCTTGTAAATGTCTCTTTTATGGGCATGTAATTCATAAAATGATGAATAAAATAGAGATTTTATAAGATGTTTCTTAATTTCATGTTTTGTGTTTAATAACTGCTCTACTATTTGCCTGTATTAATATTAATGTGATTTTTATTAGTAGTAGTAGTATTTTCTGCCATGTATCAGTTGTCATTTTTTGTCTTGCCACACGGTGGCGCCATTTTCACACAAGTACTAGTTGATAAATATCTGCTGCACATTTTTCTTTTTTTCCTGTTCCAACAAGTAGTTAACTAAATCACTAACATGAATATAGTAATTAAATGTAATAATGTTACTTTAGACAATATAATTTACACATATTTATTAAAAAAGTATTAAAAAGAGCTTTTCAAACTCGACCTAATGCAAGATTTACGATGCAGTGAATGCTATTTGAGTTCTGCCTTAAAGATAATTAATCTATTTATATTCTGACTAGTTAATTGTTTTTGGGTCTCAACTTAATTACTTTGATAAACAGAAACCTGAAAAAATAAACAGATTGTATCATGTTTTACTCATGACCAGTTTTTAGTTTCCTAACCCGATAAATTCACATTAAAGTGACAAAAAGTCACATTTGCTGATTGTCTAAACTGGTTTTACTGTATAATTGAATAATTTTATAGATGTTGATGCCTTTTAAGGTCTTATCTCTAATTAGTATCCCTCTTTATGTGCTCTGTTTGTTTTAAATCCTAACCTAGCTATCTGTTTATAAGTGTTTTAACATCCATTGTTTAGGCTTAATGAACAACTTATCCAGTACGCTTGTCTTTAATAGGCTCTAATTAGAGGTCCCATTCAGAGACTGATGGTTAATTGCCACCTAAGTGGAAACGAGTTATGTCTTTGCTTGAACAATTAAAGATACTTAATAGCTTTCATCAGAGGCAAATATCAGCTAGCAGAGGGAACGGCGTGTCATGGAGATCTGAGGTGCAGAACAAGCAGACTACTGGGTTTAATTAGGTGAACAGCGTCAGTGTGGTATGGAAAGCTGTCATGTTCAGAGTCAGCCTGCTGGAATTAGACGTGCATTGATTCATGTAGAGTCAGGATGATGCGTCTGATTTTCTGGACCTGAACATCGTCAGAAAATCATTAAATATTTCTGAGCGTTTCCAATAATTTACCTTTAGCTTTTTGGCTTGTTTGATATCTCCTAAAATGTGTTAATGCAAAAGAGAGGGAGTATAATTTCATTTTTTATTTAAAATCAGTCGATCCATGTGGAGAAATGAATATATGTTTAAACAGGCCAAACATCACTGGAGGCTGTTTACAGCTGAAGGTGGATTTAGAGTTTTATTAAAACCTTCCACCATGACGAAGGTTAAGAACATTTAATAAATATTCAGCGTATTAATGTTTCTACTCCTCCTTCTTTTTTATTACTTTTTAACTGTGCAATAAAAAGCTCAAATGTTTCATGAGTATCTATTGATTCTTTTTACAGCCATACCCATTCAATAAATTAGAATCTTATTAAAAAGTCCATATATTTCAGGAACTTTATCACCAAGTGAAACATATTAAATAGATTAATTACATACAGATGGATGTTTAAAAGGATTTATTTCTGTTAATTATGATAATTTGCACCTACAACTAATAGAAATATGACATTTTAATGCAGAAATGTTAATGAAAAGGATGTTATTTTCAAAAGGAATCAGAATATTCAAATTTTTTAAATATGACTGTATAGTTTACTGATTCAGCTCTAGATGTTTATTTTATTTATTTATTTTTTTCAGATCAGACAAAAAAACCTCAGGATTAAAACTGTCCAATGTGGAAAAATTGTGAAATGACAAGTAAAAGTTTTTTTTTTTTTATGAGTTTAGAAGGATCAAATTCTGGTTATAAAAACTCAGCTGTTTATGTTATAAACACTTTGCTTGTGTTCTGCAGTTTTAACTACAATCTGATTTACCATTCAAAGAAGCAAAAGTTTACATGAAGGAAACATTATGAAGGTTAATAGCATCGTTAATTCTCCGTTTCTCTTTCTTTTTCCACTTTTCATTTTCTCAACCAACAGGTTTCCTCAGCACCGGCGATCAGTCCGCTAAGGGGAACTACGGCCTGCTGGACCAGATTCAGGCTCTGCGCTGGCTCAACGAAAACATCGGCCATTTTGGCGGCGACCCCGAGAGGATCACCATCTTTGGATCTGGAGCAGGGGCCTCCTGCGTTAACCTGCTCATCCTGTCTCACCACTCTGAGGGTAAGTTGATGCTCTACTGTGTCGCACTGATTGAGTTTTGTGAAAATATGTATTTTACATATTTGTTAAAACTGTCACCATGTTGTGACAGTATAATATGAGACAGATAATCTGTGAAAAGATCAATCTCATCCTCCTCCTCCCTGAGTTACTGTTACCATCTAAAAAAATGCACCAAAATCAACCAATCAGAAACAGGAGGAGGGTCTTAGCGCTGTCAATCACACTTGTGTACACTTTGCTCAATATGCTAATGGTGGAGGGGCAAGAAAACTGATTATCTGCCATCATTGGTGGTTATGCTAACTAGCGTTAGCATTTGTGGCAACCTCTGAGAAGCTGTAGCCCAGCAGTGAGCAAAGGGAGGCTGCAATTAGCGCATACATCAGCATGATTGACAGCACTAAGACCCTCCTCCTGGCTCTGATTGGTTGTTTTAGGCACATTCCTTCAGATGGTAATATAAACTCAGGGAGAAGACAGAGGAGATTTTTTTTTTTTACAGATTGTCTCTTATATTTTACTGTCGGTGCATAATGACAATCTTAAGAAATAAAAAAACATTTCCTTTTATAAACGTTACATACTGCTGCTTTAACCAAACAGAGAAGCATGACAGATTAGGATAACATAAAATGTTTTTGGTTTATTTGAGCTCTCAGACTGTCGGATCATTTCAACAGGACTGACAGACAGACAGACGTTTCTTAATTATGCAGAATGGCAGCTTCAGTCTGTCACCTGTTAAAACCTGTGAGGCTCACTTGACTTCCTGAAAGAAAACACACGGCTTGTCCTTTGAGCTTAAGGATTTGAGCACCCGAGTGCCTAATGAGCGCGTGCAGGTTTGATCCTCTGCGTCGCTCACATCCTCAGAAGATAAATGAGTCGGGAGCGCCAGCATTACCCCACATTACCTGCCTCGCCGACGCTTCTGTTGTGCAGCAGGAAGGCCCTTCCTTCATCAAAACCCTACATGTGTTCGACCTCCTGCTCCCCATTACCAGCACAAAACACCCCGGAGGCTAAGCGCTAACGCGGCCCCACCAGAGGACAGAGAACTGCGAACCAGGCCGCTTTGATCTGAGCTGAGATCAGCGTGGCTGACGATCCGCGGCCAAACGGCCACGCGCTCGCCGCCTTTGATCACGGCGTTCTTGAAGCTGTCCTCCTCAGATCGTTGCTTCTCTGTTCTCTGCGTCGCTCGAGGTCTCGCCCTGAATATCTCTGTCTTCTCGCCCCGCTTTCTCGACTCGCACACAAACTGGAAAGGGCAGAAATGTGGGTGAAAAGGAAGAGATCTGAAAAAGCCGTTTCACATCTGTTCTGATTCTCTGTGTGTGTCTCTGGACCCCAAGCACTAAGCAGTCCTTTAGTTTTTGACTAATTCATTCTCTGTAGATGTGCTTTGAAAACAAATGTGCTGTGAAAGCTTGACTGAGCCTCTGCCTGCCACTGATGTCTGTTAACCCACCCAATTAACCCAGGAACCTGTAAACTTCTCTCTGCTTCTATAAACTTTTAACTAAAACAATAAATGCAGCACCTTGTTGCTAACATGCTGCAGCGCTGAGGAAAAATCTGAAGCTGAAATACGTAGGTGAAATGGTACCTAACAAGATGTTAGCTGGCATTTCCAACTGGTATGATTCATATCCAAAGGCTCAAATATATTCATATGCCACCATTAATGCCTTCCTCATTGTTCCTTAACACTTTGTAGTTTGACTGCAGCCATTCAAAGCCTCATTCTTGCTGAATGTTTAACTGCTCTTCTTAGTTTCCAGTCATGAACCAAATTGTCATCTAAAAACTTTCCAGTCTCTCGTCAGGCAGCTTCATCAGTTTTGATGCTTGTCCTGCCCGAACATCCAAATCGTCGCGTTTAGATGAAAGGAAATCGGTCAGGAGGTTCCAACTGATTCACAAGAGGTTTTAATATCGACCTGACCTGAGGTCAACACAGAAAAAGGCCTCAAATGAAATCTGCAACCAGCCACATCGACGAATTAAAAACCTTCTGGAGAAACATGTTTGAATTTAACTGGGGTTTACATGTATATTTAAGCCTCCATGTGTAATTTTGACCAAGCACAGATGAGTGAAAATCCACAGTAAATTTACTTAAATGTTTTTATTTGCTGCTGCAAAACGACTCCCAGTGTATCTACTGTTAAAAACAAATTATTAGTTTTCCTAATATTAGATACCACAACATAGAGGGTTTTTTTTTTCTCACAATGTTCCAAAATGATTGAAAACATAATTTCATGCCTGAAGTTAAATCATAAACTGTAATTAACTGTAATCTGCTTAGCATTTATGAAGCAGTCCTAATTGGGTCATTATCACCTTTGCTGCATAAAACAATAACAAAGAATCACTGGTAGAAGAAATAAAGTTTGTACAGTTTGAACTTTGCGTTGATTGCACACTCAGTAGCGATGTCAGCAGCTTGTCTTGGAAGCTTAAAAATTCACTTTAAATATCTGAATGTGCTTCATTAAAACTTGGTTTTATACATATTTTCACAAGTTGTGTGTTAATTAGTTAGTTCTTAGAGGTGTTAAGTATATTTTATGACTTTCTGAGCTTCTCATGTAACTTACAATAAGGAAAGTTATACATTTCTAAATTCTTCTTTGCTCCTTATATCTTTATTTTTAGATTGAGACCTGAACTGTTCACTCTGCATTTTGCCTTTTAGAGATTTTATATTGAATTAACCCTTTAACCACCAACAGAACCAACATTAACCTTGTTTCTTCTGTTGCTGACAACCAACCCGCTGTCACTGTCTGTCTTCATCCCTCTGCTTTGGCATCACCTCATCATCATCACCTTCCTCTTCATCAGCATCTATCGGTGTAACATCAACTCACTAGAAGCCGTCTGTCTGTCATCCTTCCTCCCCTTTTCCCCCTCCGTCATGGATCCAAGGTAAGGAGTCTGTCATTCTGTCATTAAAGGACACCGATCATGTCAGCAACAGGTTTTCACAGATCAAACCTGACAGCAGGGCGGTGATGAAGGCAACGCTTCGTAATGTCGATTATATGATGAGGGACAGAGATAGAAGATGGAGAAAATGAGCATCAGTGCCTTGCAGAAGTATTTGTATGTTTACATATTTTGTCACAAAACTTTCATGCATTTTATTGGGACTTTAGGTGGCAAACCAACACAAAGTAGCATAAAATTGTGAGGTGGAAGGGAAATTATATGTGGTTTTGGAGTGAGTGTTTGTATGAAGCCTCTTAGATAAATACTTTGTAGAATTACAAATGAAAGTCTTTTAATGTAGGTTTGCAGATCTAGAAACCGACATCTGTGTTTGCCATAGACTCAATTGGATTTAACTAGGCCGTTCAAACAAATTAACATGCTATGCCGTCTTCACAACAACCCTGATCAGCTGCCTTGTTCCTGCCATCAAGGAAAATCATCGTTTTCTACTTTGTCTATTAAATAAGAGAACAATAATGCAAAGATAATTATCTGCAAATATATTGCTTTTATCTATTTTTGGTAATGTTATCACCTCTTCTAACAACTTATAGCTCAAATATACAAAAACTATTATTATCTGTGTCACAATTATTGATTAGTAACTAACAGGGTTCATCATTGCTGCCATATTGATTGTGAAAAATTTGTAGCTCTGGTTGTTTACTTGCCTGAGACTTGAGTGCAAAAATAATACAGTAGATGCAAGAAAGTCATGGGTTTAAAATCCCAGCCTGAGGCTTTTCTGCGTCGAGTTTATTTCTCCATGCGTGGGTTCTCTCCAGGTACTCCAGTTTTCTCCCACAGTTCACAAACATCACTGTTAGGTCAGTTGATTACTCCTAATTATCCTTAGGTGTGTGTGTGTTCATGGTTGTATGTCTCTTGTGTTTGTGTTGCCCTGCGATGAACTGGTGACCTGTCCAGGATGCTTCGTTGTTGATTTCTCTCCTTGACTGGAAGATCAGATTTTGATGGCTCCTTATTTGTTATGAAACAATCTGCCAATTAGTACCCAGGTGACAAAGAACAGGGGGAGGGATTTTTTGATGTGAAAAATAAGAAAAGACAAGACGCTAAATAAAGTAGCATAACGGAGGCCAATCTTAAGGACTAATAAAATACAGCCGTCTCCCTGCTCTTTCCCTCTGCCACTCCTGGAGCAGATATGCATGTAGGTGTAGCTGTTTCCCAGCTACTTCTTACTATAATTGATCTCTGAGGGAAAGGAGACTCTGCAGCTCTGCTTAATAATTAACTGACCAATCTTCAGCCCTGGAGAGGAGAGGGAAAGGAAAAAGGAACGAGCCCGAGAGGAAACGAGAGAGGCAGGCGGCCCCTTAACGAGCCACTCGACTGGCTTCAGCAGCTCAGGATGGGCAGAACTAAGGAGACGGAGGGAGAGACTGAAGCAGGGAGGTGTAGAATTAAGGCAAGGAGAGAAAAAAAAGTTAAAATTGACTTATCAGAAGAGTTTGTGTCCTTAGCTGCAGTTAAAATGGAAAACTGTCAGGTTTTATGTTATTTCTTCAGAGAATATTGAAAAAAATATATATATTTTGTTTGCATCTCCACCAAAGAATACAGTCCAAAACCTTCAGTAAGGCAGAATATAAATGTCCCTTTTCAATCTCGTCCATTTAGGTCTGTTCCATAGGGCCATTGCTCAGAGCGGCACGGCCATCTCCAGCTGGTCCGTCAACTACCAGCCCCTGAAATACACCAAGAACCTGGCCAGGAAGGTGGGCTGCACCTACTCAGAGACCGCCGACCTGGTGGACTGCCTGAGGAGGAAGACCTTCAGGGAGCTGGTGGACCAGGACATCCAGCCTGCCCGCTACCACATCGCCTTTGGCCCCGTGGTGGACGGAGACGTGGTGCCGGACGATCCGGAGATCCTCATGCAGCAGGTGAGGGTCAGATGATGACCTCATCGTTGTCTGAGTAGCTCTGGAGGAAGTTGAGAAGTCGCAGTGAGGTGTGGATGTGACCTTTCCACACAGTTACAGGTCAGGCTGTGACACTTAGCAGCTGGTGTGAAACAACATGTTACTCAAAGAAAAATAACTCGGCTTGTACAGGTGGACAGTGTGCTGCTGGTCAGATGTATTATTGTGTATTATTATGAGCGTTGGCTTGTGTTTCACAGTTAAATAGATTAAGTTTTATTAAGCAAATAACCTTTTATCCTTCAGTTTTATTAATATTTAATTGATCATTTGTATGTTTGAGATGAACAAACAAAATTGAAATATGAAAAAATATTTACAGCTTCAATCTATGTGTTTATTTACCATCCTTTTAAATTGAGTTTTCTCTCAGACGTCAATGTTTGGGTTTCTCTGAAATTCCAAATATGCTAATCAATTTCTGTCAATCAATCAATCAACTTTATTTATACCACAAGGTAGATTTAGTCTTCCAGACGTTCACCCATCTATTCGTTTGTTTTTAATATTTATGAAAGCAGATAATATTGTCAACATTTAGTAGAATTTTTTTTTTTAATTATTCAAACTTTTTCTAAACAGCACTTTCTTTGCAGCCATGTGTAATATAAAGTTCTTTACAGAGGTTAAAAAAACTGAAAAATCACAAGAAAAACACAATGAAATGATCAAAATCATCTAATTAAATAATTAATTATTGCTAATAAAACAATAAGGAATTAAAAGTTAATAAAATTAAGAAATACAACCCAGAAGATTAGATTAGTGACGATTCAGTGAAGATAGATGTAAGTTGTTCAAGGAGGAAGGTAAAGTGATTATCCAAAGCCTATTAATATAGAATAGTAAAGAATAAGGTACTTAAAACATAAAACAGTACTTGTCATGTCAGCCTTCTTATGTAAACGCAGGAAAACTAATTTAATCTTCTCTCACCTGCTGATTTTGTTATTGACGTCTGAAAGGTGTTTCATATTGCTTAACTTTTTTACATTTATAAACAGCAGTTTGACAATAATTAAAATGTGGAATTAATCTGCACTGAAGGAGAAATTTGTGGGGGAAAAAAGCATCACAGCACCTTTAGTAATAACTATAGGTTCAGGTCTTGTCTAAATTTACAAGACTTGTAATTCTGTTTTTGTGCCACCAGGGGGAGTTCCTCAACTATGACATCCTCATAGGTGTGAACCAGGGAGAAGGACTGAAATTTGTGGACGACAGCGAGGACAACGATGGCATCTCTGCTGCAGCGTTCGACTACACAATCTCTAACTTTGTGGACAACCTCTACGGATATCCTGAAGGTGAGGAACCTCGACCCCGAACATCCGTCAGTCTTTGAAATCTCTCTCCACATGATCCTGTTTTATATGAACTGTTTCAAGGAGCTATTCTTGAACATAAAGAAAACACCTCAGAATCACAGCTCCCCATTGAAGTGTGCATCTTTAAAACAATGTGTGAGCAAGAAAATGAGAAGAAACAAAAAGCGAGTTTGGTGGAGTGTACCAGCCAAGACAAGCATACTAATGAGATCGCCTATCATGGAGATTATCTTTCGCCGCGGTGGGTCTGTGCTTTGGCCTTTGGGGCTCTGTGGGCACTAATGCTGTCGCTCATCAGCCCCCAGGCAGCCGCCGCCTCCCAATCACAGTGCTGTTGTTCCCAACAGCTCAGCCTGCAAACCCCTCGCAGCAAGCCGCAGTCCAAATACACACGTTTTGAATAATGCAGCTCCTTCTCAAGTTCTCGTCATTGTGGTATCTGAAAGGCAAATTCTGTTCACTTTCTCTCGCCTTTTAACATACGCCGCCTTGAAAACTTACTCACAATCCCTGAGGTTTTTTGAATTTTGCCACATTACAGCCACAAACTTCAATGCATTTTAGAGAAATTTCATGTGGTAGACCAGCACAAAGTGGTTTATGATTGTGAAATGGAGGCAAAGTCCCTCTTGGCTGTCACATTTTTTACAACCAGAAATCATAATAATCTGGTGTGCATATTTCTGTCTGCTGCTATCAACAAGACAAAATGTGAAAATATTCAATATATACTTTTACAAAGCACTACATCTTAGCTTGTTAGAAATGTGCCTAGTTAAAATCCACATGGTTCCTGTCTACCTCAGCTTTCTTGATCACATTTCTTAATTTCCTTATCTCCTGTTTTCTTGCAGGCAAAGACATCCTGAGAGAAACCATAAAGTTCATGTACACAGACTGGGCAGACAGGGACAATGGTGACATGAGAAGAAAGACTCTCCTAGCTTTGTTCACAGACCACCAGTGGGTGGCGCCAGCTGTGGCCACTGCCAAACTTCACGCCGAGTTCCAGTCACCTGTTTATTTCTACACATTTTACCACCACTGCCAGACAGAGACGCGACCCGAATGGGCTGATGCCGCACACGGAGATGAGATCCCGTACGTGTTTGGCGTGCCGATGATCGGCGCCACAGACCTGTTCCCGTGCAACTTCTCGAAGAATGACGTGATGCTGAGTGCTGTGGTCATGACTTACTGGACTAATTTTGCCAAAACTGGGTAGGTTGAATTTTAACCTGACATATTTTAGTTCTGTCTTAGTCAGTAGTTATTGATACATTGGAACTGGACCTTTATTGAGGCATCCATGGTGTGTTTCCAAAACATTCTCAATGCCTTTTCACATTAATCAATGATTCTCTTTTCGTTTTCCATCAGCGACCCCAACCTCCCCGTCCCTCAGGACACTAAGTTCATTCACACCAAACCCAATCGCTTTGAAGAGGTCATCTGGACAAAGTTCAACCCAAAGGACAAGCAGTATCTCCATATCGGCTTAAAACCTCGAGTTAGGGACAACTACAGGGCGAACAAGGTGGCTTTCTGGCTAGAACTTGTCCCCCATCTTCATAGCCTACATGAGATCTTCCCAACTACAACCCGATCACCATCTGGCCCTGGTCCAGGCCCGGACACCTATAGACCCAGGCCAAGGACTCCAGGTCCTCGAACCACTCCCCACCCTTACTCAACCTTCACCTCTGATCCTGAAACCGAGGGCTCGGACCGTCCAATCCAGGACCTCTTTCCTGGAGACACCCGTGACTACTCCACTGAGCTGAGTGTCACGGTTGCTGTGGGAGCCTCTCTTCTGTTCCTCAACATCCTGGCATTCGCAGCCCTTTACTACAAACGCGACAAACGGCACGAGATGCGACGGCACCGACTGTCTCCTCAGCGCGGCGTACCCGCCAATGACCTCGCTCACAGCCAGGAGGAGGAAATCATGTCCCTGCAGATGAAGCACTCGGAGCACGACGCTCACCACGACCTGGAGCCCCTTCGACCACATGACATCCTGCGACCCGCCTGCCCGCCCGACTACACGCTGGCGCTGCGCCGGGCTCCGGACGATGTGCCGTTGATGACGCCCAACACCATCACTATGATCCCAAGCACCATCACCAGCATGCAGCCTCTTCATGCCTTCAACACCTTCCCCTCCACCGGCCACAACAACACCCTGCCACACCCCCACTCCACCACAAGGGTATAGTAGGGACTGGCCCACCCAGCACCACCTAAAGACAGGGAGTACTGGATCTCCTACTGATCTAGAAGGGAGGCCTGTGGTTGAGGGCCTTCATTCTGTTCTTACATTCTCTTGTTTCTCAAAAAGGAACTCCACCTCCTCCATCATGTGCTGTACAGCTTAGCAGGAGACATAATGAACTAAAATGAACTGCGTTGGAGCAGATGATCAGCTCGGAGGTGACGTCGATCTTTCAGACATACCTTTTCCCAGGAGGGTGCACAGTTTCCAGTCTAAAGAAATTTTCAAAGGGACAAACGCTTTTGGACCTTTGATGTTCTCTCTTTTTTACTTTGGTGTCAGCTTTTACTGTCTTCTAGAGTGTTGTGTGAAGTTTCTTATTTGTTTCTTTTCTACATCTGTGTCTTACTTACAGCTCATTTGACTTCTCCCCTCCTTAGGGTGCTTCTTTGCTTTAAGGAGCAACAACGTACTGAGATGTCAGAAGTAACGTTGTTTCAGTCTACCATTACGGTTCGTGCCAAATGTGTTTTTGCTTTCTGATCAAGGTTGAAATGAATTTTAATCCCTGGCTGATAACACGGGCTGTATGTTCTCATGACCAAGTGCCAAACTGGCCTTTGATTGTGGTTTTCTTTCATTCATCTTGTTTATTTTTGTTGTTGTTCAAGTGTTTTAATGTGGAAAGATTTTTGCTGACAATATAGTTATAGAGAAATGATATTATATATAGTTCTATATAAATGTGTACAAAGGAGAAAGAATATAAAGGGGGTTTTCTCAATGGGGATCTATGCATGAATTATTTTTCAAGAAAGGCAACATGGAAAAAGGATGAAGAATCTGTCACCGCACGTTTTCCCAATTCTGAGTCCAAATTAAATATTTCTCAGCTCATATAATTCTCCCACAAATTCATTAAAATAGGAAATTGCCACCAATCACAGATAATCCACCAGTTAAAGCAACAAAGCTCATCACACCTTTTTATTAAATAAATTAGACATTAGTTCAACATGAGACGATGCATTCCAACATTACCTGCTTTCTGTCAGTTCTTTGGGTTCCCAAATATATTTTACTTTTAACAGAAAGAGATGTTTTGTCATTGATTATACATTCAGTTGATCAGTGCCTATGAAGTGGACGTATTAAATTACACAGATTATATCAGAACCACTTTTCAGCCAACTATAGGAGACAGATAGGCAAGCTAACTCATCTCACCTGGTTATCTTCCATATCTCCACCCATTTTCTAAATATTTTTGACAACCACATTTTCCTATCAGTAATCTCCACTGATTATCCGGTGTAGCTTCAAGCACACTGAGGGTACCTGGAGGGTTTTAACAGCCTGCAGTGCAGAGCTGCAGATGATGAAGGAGTTTCTCAACAGGGTAAAGGTAACACAGTAGATGTCTGTTGTTTCTAATTGTTCTCCTTCTGTTAGTTTAGGAATATATCATTTTACAGCTCTGCTTTTCAAGATGAAGATGTCAAACATGCATTATGGGTCCGTTAGCAGAGCAGGAACACGTGGTAGCTAACATGGCTGACAGGAGTCACCGTTGCTGTCTTTGAACATGCGCTAGCTTTAGCTTGTTTTTATTTTTCATTTTCTTACTGATTGGTGGTTGGGGAGGGCTGGAAACTGGTTAATAGGCCAAGCAGCTGCTCCAGGCTGAGATTTTATAAACTACTGAACGGGAAATGTGCACAATGCAAATCACATGAGTGGACAAAGTCTGCAGATCAGGACCCAAGAAGATAAACGGACATGCTGTGGCCAAGAGGAGGATGAAGAAAAACTCGCACAGCCTTAAATGTTGAAATTTGAACCAGAAGAGAAAACAAGCTGATCAAAAGAAGATTAAAAACATTCAAAGACTCTTTCTGTCTGAATTATTAGCCAGGGGGACGACCTGCTAATCTGTCAAAATATGAATTCTTTTGTACTCACTCCTGTGGACAAAGGAGGCGGTAACAGGTTGTGAAGACGATCCGATCACAGCAGCTGGGAAGAAAACATTAGTCCTGGATGTGGTGGTTTGTTTTATATGTTAGCACTAGAGGGCGCCATTGTGGCAGATTTCATTCAGTCCAGAGGAACTGAAGACAAACAGTCCTGGTGGGAGGATCGATGGAGATACACAACATCTGGATCAGGATCAAAACTGTACATTTTTAAGTGTAAGAATCAAACAGATGAAATATTTGTAAATATTAAGTTTCTTGTTTTGTTTTGTTTTCGTTTTTTGGGGGGGGGGGGGTGGATGAATGATATGCTTATTTGGTGACAACAAAAGACAACAGGTGCAGTTTGCAATGAAAACAAATCAGAGCAAGGAAATGAGTATTCACTCATAATCAACAGGAAAAGATTTAGTTTTTAAACTTTTGACAGACCATCGTCATGTAGATATGCTGTAGCATCATGATTCAACCTGAATCAGGAAAGTTTCTGTAGCAGAATTTTACTAAAAGCCTCACACAACAAAAACCCCAAAATCCTGAAAACATGACAAAATAGTCCAAGTCTGAATTATCTGCATGGGATTTTTTTTCTTTATTTATGAAACTTTTCATTGTTAAATATTCTTTTCATAACCACGTAACCATTTTAACTACTGAATTACTACAACTTTAAAGTCAAACAGCGCCTATAAATTTAACCTTTTTTCACTAATTTGATCCCATTTCAAACAGTCCTATAGCAACAAATTCACTTTATGAAATATAATATTGTCATGTAGCGGTGTTTCATGTAGCTGCTTATTTATGTGTGGGAAACATGTTAGGGCTTTAACACCATCTGATGCCTCATGAGATCACAGAGGTGGTCCAACCTTTTGATTTGTGTTGGTTTGTTCTAGTTAAAGTTCCTCCTGCAGTGAAGTAATGCAGCAGAAAGGTTGATGAGAAAATGGACATTGTATCAGATTGGATCTTATATCAGTTCAGATGGGCATCAAATCAAATCAAATCATTCAACAAATATTCAAGTGATTCAAACTGGGTCTCCATAAATAATCTGCACCTGTTGTCTTGCATTTTATATTATATGTTGAATTCAGAAACCCAAGACTTGAGATGAACAAATCTGTTAAATAATGGAAAATAAAAAAAGATTAAAAAAGGAAAGTGAAATCATATAAATAAATGAGGTGATGATATTTCTGTTACTTTAGAAGTTATTATACACTGTATGCTGTGATTCTGATCTGGGAACATTAAAGACATTCATAGCCAGACTGCAGTCTGTGTCTCCTTTTGTTAACATAATGCAAAACTGGAACAAATTTCAAAACTGTTTATTACTATTTCATAAAATAATAAAGTACATTAAAAGTACCAGTTAATTTAAAAACAGCTTTATAATTTTTTATAATTTGACATCCATATTTTTTCAGCTCAGTTCTAAGCCCTTTTGTAATTAATAACTATGGACTTTTCTACACTTTTTGTTTTGCTCATAGATGCATTTATTTAGCTTTAAGTTTTTATCTTTTCTAGATTGTTTTTCCCATAAGCCTCTTTACTTCCATGTGTTTTTTATATTTTTGTGCCTTCTGTTTTTTCTGTTTCTGCCTCATTATGTAAGTGAAGATCATGTGTGTTAAGGTGCCAAGTTCTGCCTATGGGTGGGTTAGTATTTTAAGTCATATATATATATAATCATCAGATTAGGCATAACAACATATGTTGTTAATGTAGTAAACAATTAAGGTGTTGGCCTTGACCTCTACATAGCAGAATAACACTGACTGACTGACTTGACACAAATACAGTAGTTGTTACTCATATTTTCAACTATATGATTACAAAAATTAAAAACATTCCTGCAATATGTGACATAAATCCAGCACCTTCACTTTATCAGATTTAGGTTAGAAAGATGTATAGTCAGACTGTAGCATGCATTATTCATATATTATTTGTCATTTAATGGCTTTCTGGCAGTTAAAACCTGGTTGTCCTCTGGGTGGTAATGCTTTCTTCCAGATTTCCACCAGAGGGCGTCATAAGAGAAGTACCTGAAAGGTGGATCTCTATGAGGGGCCGTTTAGGACGAAAACTATGGTTTGTCTCTCATACACTACTACAGACTCACACACACACATACAAATACTAAAATTGTACATATACACTACTAAAATATCACACACGCATACAATTTTTCTTTCACACACACACAAAATACTAAAATTGCGCATATTCACTAATATCACACGCGGATACAATTTTTTTTTCTCACACACATACATACAAGACCCCAATGATGAACGGCACCATTGGACTTCTGCTTTCTCGCAGTTTCCTAGTGAAGTAAAGAGAGTAGTGAGAAAGCATGTTCGTGTGTGGGGGTGTGCATGTTTGTGTGTGGTGTGTTGTGTGTGTGTGTGTGCTGAAATATGGTTCATAGCTGCAATGAAACATATAGAATTGGACATTTTTTTATCGTTTTTACACTTCAGCTTGACTGCTGGGTCAAATTGACCCGAACAGTATCTATGTATGAAGTAGATGCAGGAGGGGGTTGCAAATGTGTAAAATGAATAAATGTTCAATTTATATGTAGAGTGCACCTATTTAGAGAAATAGAAAAAGTTTCATGCAAAAAAAATACTTCCAACTATTTTTTTAAAAAAAATTTAAACTTGAAAATGGGTCAATTTGACCCGCAACGTAACATACATACATAACTGCACACCAGACTGTCTGGTCCTGAGGCTTTGACATAATTAGTCAAGACTAAATGTAGAAACTGGATTAAGAAAACAAAACTCTAAATGAAAGAAGCCATTCTAGACCTGACTGTGTTTGTATTGATAATATTATCCATAGAAATCTCTTGTTAGTCTCAACATGAAACTTGTGTGTTAACATTTCCAATGTTGAAACACTTGAGAGAAAAACAGCAGCTGGATTTGGATGTATCTTAAGTTACCACTAGGGGGCGGGATTGCAGTAAAGTTTGAAGATCCATGACTGAATACAAAACTAACCAGCATATAAGAGAAACACAGTATTGAAATAATGCTCCAAACTGTACATTTTAAAATCTAATGAATTAAATAAACAAAATATTTTCAAAATATTAAGCTTAATATTTTTGGAGGACATATATTATTTTATTCTTTTGAGAATCATTTGTGGTTCGATAGTTTTACATTAAAAAAAAAAAATGTTTACAACCCTGGCTGCACAGTGGCGCAGTAGTTAGCACTGTTGCAAGAAGGTCCCGGGTTCGATTCCTGGCCCAGGGTCTTTCTGCACAGAGTTTGCATGTTCTCCCTGTTCATGGTGGGTTCTCTCCGGGTACTCCGGCTTTCTCCCACAGTCCAAAAACATAAATATCAGGTTAATTGGTCTCTCTACATTCTCCTGAGGTGTGAGTGTGTTTGTCCTGTCTGTCTCTGTGTTGCCCTACGACAGATTGGTGACCTGTCCAGGGTGACCTTGCCTCTCGCCTGAAACGTTCGCTGGAGATAGGCACCAGCACCTCTCCTGACCCCACTAGGGAAAAAGGTGTTAGAAAATGGATGGATGGATGATTTACTGTTGTAAAATGCTTTATAGAAATACAAGAGAAATAAATATTGAAGACTTGAGATTAACCAAACTGATTGTGGAGCGAGAAAAATTAACAAAGTCCAAACCTTGTTAAAGAGAAAGAACAAAACACAGCTTTATTTCACATCTGCACAGATGGAGAACTCAGAAGAGATCTAACTAGACAAAGGAATCACCTCTCTATATATACTGTATACTGTCCTTCTCCCACAGACAGAGTGTCATCACCAACATTCCCAAGGAGCTTATCAGATTAATACACACACAGAGAAAAATGCAACTTTCAGTTAAAAATGGGTTTCAGACAGAATATTCTGTGCCTAATAATAATCGCTCAGCCATCGGTCTGGTCTTGTCACTCCGCAAGGTATGACAACTATTTACTTATCGTCTGTTGCTAAGCTTCTGACCCACTGAGGCTAAAAAGAGAAACAATGACTCTGTAAGACTGAGTGAGACATAATAAACTGATTAAACATTGTAAGATTAATATTAAACAAACTTCTAATAAAAGTAAACACACTGTGAATAATTATTTTATTCCACATGATAAATATTGAAATATATAGAAGAGTTTATCAAAGGTAATAATATTTCTATCACTTTAGAAGTTACTGTATTTAAGTGTTAAGATCCATATCTTCTTCTGAGTCGTTTCTTCCCATCCTCTGCCGTCAGACTAAATACTTTACATTCAAATTAATTTCCTCTACTGCCGGTCTGTTTATTTGAAGCTTCCGGGTGTTATTCACAGTGGAAACTGGTAGAGGTTCACTGCCATTTTTATTCTATGTTGTTTTCTCCTGTTTTGTGGTTAGCAAGGGAGTTTAGGTGTTGTACCTTTTTCAGTTCTCCTCTACAAAGTATATATCTTTTTAATTATATAGTTAAAAGGGGGTGTTTTGTTTATTGTTTTGGCCTAGGAGACCCTGTAGCTTAAAGCTTCTTTGTGTTTTCTGCCTTTTGTGATTGAGGTTTTACCTGAACTGTAAAATAAACTCTTTTTCTATTGACATCAACTGTTTATTGATTTTGTGTTACGTCCAGTTCCAGAATTTACCCTTAATTGTCTTGGGTTGTAACACTTCCCTTAAGGATTCATGGGCTCATGCCTGATTCAAGAGTTGTTGTTTTTGACCCAACACAGCCAGAGATCAGGTAGGGCTGTTAGTGTGCAGCTTAGTTTTCTGTACTATTGGTCTTTAATGTAAAACAGACACATTGTTTTAACTAAAGTACTCTATGAAATTACATAAAGTAGCAAGATAATATCAGACTGATGAAACTTATTTGGCACCTGATTTAAATCCAAGATCATTTTTGAATAGGCAACAAATATTATCATGAAGTTCTTCTTAGTAAATTTTGAAAACCTTTTAATAAAGAGTTCTGTAGATCCACAACAATATATTTTATTAAGCATGACATAAACAAGACGTCCTATTTCTTTATTTGTAGAATATAATTCATTTTAACAAAAAAGAGCAGCTTTCCAGTTGTTTACAGAAGAAAAGAGAATCAGCTGCTATGACATTTAGTTGGAACAAAAAAACATTTAACATAATTAGCACAACAACACATCAAACACTGACTTCTTTTACATCTCAACTAAAAACCCACCTGTTTAGAATTGTATTTGAAATGTAATCAATTACAAATTTATTGATGGAACTTGACTTAATGCTGTGTTTTGATTGTTGATTCTATGTTGCTTTGTGTTTCTGTGTTTGTAATGATGTAAAGCACTTTGAAATGCCTTGCTGCTGAAATGTGCTATACAAATAAAATTTGATTGATTAATTGATCAAGTCAGCACAGTACTAGAGAGATATGACAAAAAACAAGTCACGTAAAAACTTTGAATTGATTTGAACTGAATTTTTCTGTTACATTTGATGATAAATGCTGAGGATGAAGATCTAAATACATTTGAATGAAATCAAGGATAAACTCAAGATAAAACCCAGAACTAGATGTTTATAAACCCTAAATCCTTATGAATGTGACAAAATGATAAAAAGGGAAACAATAAATGACATTTTTATGCAAACAAAACACTTTATCTGGAAATGATGCTGAATATGCCAATCAACAAATTAAATATATATAAGAACATTTATTTCATAACATTCCTGCACCCATACAGCAAAAATAACCAAAACAAAAATAATTTGACATCAATTTTAATTCAATTAAGTTTATTGTTCCAGCACTAATTCATAGCAAATGTAATCTCAAGATAATTTGGAATACAAAACAGATCCATTTAATATACAGAAATACATAATCAGTTCAACCACATCAAATCGACAGATTTAAAATTAAATATATTTAATCATATATTTTATCATTTGGTGAAACTTTTTCTATCTAAGGAAACTCAGTAAATGCATCCAGTGATTGACTTTGCAGCAATCACCCACTGAATGATGTAATGACAATGGAGAATTGATTTCATTGAGTCGTTAACAATGAACAATAAATTTGTACTGAAACTCTCCAATTATCCATCTAATGTAGTAGCAAACATACATTCTTTCAACAAGAGTGTAAATATTTTCAGACAAAATATGTTGCAAACAAAAGTTAATAAAATAATAGAATGACAAAATGCTAAAATTATAAATGATCAATGAAGAAAATAAAGAGCTACAGTAAATTAGGCCAAAGCTGTTTATTTTGGTTTTCAGGAAAGGGACAAAAAAAATCTACATGCAAGAACCAATTGTGTTCTTACAGCTAAACATGAATCATGGTTTCACTTCATGTTGAATGATTTCTTGAGGCTTTCCACTGCCTGTTCTTTTGTGATTTTCTTCCAAGCATCAGGAATGTCACCAGGCTCTGCATCATATTCTTTAGCAAATTCCTTGTTGTACTTGTTCATCACATATTTCCAATAATCTGATGCCTCAAGGCTCACATCTGGAGGAATATTCCAGTCTGGGAAAATATCCTTATATTGTTTGTAAGGCTGAAAGAATGCCTCACTGCAGGAAAAACATATGTCACTGATGACAAGAGAAGAGCAGATGTCAGTTACGAGTTTCCCAGATAAAGAATTCCTGTACCGACCTAATCCATTTGGTCGATGCAAAGAAGCAAAGTGGTGAGTGTGGTTTTCTCCACCAGCATCACAGGATATTTTGCAGAATGGACACTGTTTGCCACAACCAATCACTCTGTTGAAAAGCTCATTCTCTGGTTTCATATGGAGAAGTGAGAGTTTTGTTTCAAACATTGTTGATTTAAACTTTTCTCTAAGAGATTTTGTCATTTCCTCCACACACTTGTTGAGCCAGTGACCAAACTGTTCCTGGTCAACATTGTTCACAACCATAAAGGCATCAAGAGCCTCCTGGGAAAATACCAGTTTATCTCCAAGTTCTGTGCAGATCTTTACAACAAATGTCCTCAGGCTGTCAGACTTTTCTGCTGTTGCCTTTTTAATGGCATCATTTATGTGGTCGATGCAGGAATTAAGACGTTTGTCCTCTAACTCACAAATTATCAACCCAGAGGAGAAATACTCCTTAATCCTTTTAGATGTCCATGATTTTACGTAAACTTCATATGAACAAACGTACTCCTTTAAGCTGTTGAAGTCACCTTTAGAAATCAGATCCAGTAAAACTGAATACTGGAAGGACATTCGTGTGCTGAACTCCTCTTTTGTCATCATTTTATCAACAATATCAACACCAAGAGAACGATAGATGAAGTTTTCAACAGCAGGTTTCAGACTTTGGTTTGTGAATTCTTCAGCTTTTTTCTGGCATTGATCTCGTTTTTGGAAGACATCTTTGAAATCTGTGCAGAACGTTTCCTTGTTTTTCTGCAGACATTTATAAGGATCATTTTCTTGTATAAATTCTTCATGCATTTTCTGAAACTTTCTGGCTGCAGATCCACAGATGTGTTGTTTCAGAGACACCTCAAACTTCATGTCTATGTCAACATCAGTTTTGTTCAACCTCTTATCAATGATGTGAAGGATCTCCTGGATGTAAGTATCATGATAATTGGTTTTTCTCTTGACTTTATCACTAATATCGCCATCACAATCTGAAATAATCCTCTCAGCGATTTCTTGTCTTGCCTTTATTAGATCCGCCCAGGTCCAAAGTCCTTTTAAAAAAGTTTTGACTGTTTCCTTCATTCCTATAGGTTTGTATGTAAAAGGCTCCAGTCCACAGTCTTTCAGACTTTTTTTACTCAGCAGTTCACATGCATGGCTTCCCTTGGGTGAAAGATTTGTTTGTAACTGAAGGGACACATTGGTGAAGATATTTGAAGTCTGCTGTTTAGAGAAAGACAAGGTGTTCATTGCTTCAGTCCACATCTTATCAAAACTTTCATCAAGCTCTCTGTCAGTCATTTTAACTTTGCTTTTACGACATTTATCAATTAAATCACAAACTGCTTTCTCAATTCTTTCTGTATAAGTTGCCCTGATTTTGTCGAGTTCTTTCAATCCCTTCTTAATTTCAGCTGCTGTTGTGATCTGGTTGAACACTGATCTTTCAGTTTGTCGTCGAAGACTCTTTATGCTGTTGGAGAAATCCTCTCTGTATCCTTCAACCAGATAAACATGACCTTCTGGCTGCTCAAAGTATTTCTTCAGATTGTCAAGAATCTTTGTCTCCCACTTGGTCAGCTCTGTGGTTGCTTCACTTTTCAACTCGGTCATGAATTCATTCATGTCAGATATTTCAAATGTTGCAGTAAATGAACCAAAATTGGAAATCCTTGTCTCTGCTGTGGTAACCCAGGTGTACATTTCCTTTTTGAACTCCCACTCCCATTGGTTGTATTCTGTGCAGAGCCTCATGTAAGCATCAGCCACCAGGCTGTTTCTGAAGCTGAAGATGAAGTTTTCATGTTTTACTGCGTTCCACAGGCTGGTTATCCACTCTCTGAACTCCAAGATGTTATTAGAAGTTGACTCACACTTTCCCAGCTGTTGGATGATGTTTTTCTTGAGTTCATAGACAGTCTCACTGTATCCTGCATTGACTGGAGCCATTGGTGGGTTTCCATTCCAGAGTCCAGGAACGTAGCAGTTCCCAGTGTCTGGATTATACTCCATCACATCAGTGAAGCTCTTGTTTTCCTCTTTCTTCTCCATTTTAGCTGCTGCCTGGGTCATCTCATTCAGCTGTTCTAACAGCAGCTTCCTGTCTCTCAGGTTCTTCTCATGAGCTGAAACATCAGAAACGTTCTGGTGAACAAACTGACATTGAGGCTTTTTGCCGACCTCCTTCATCCTGAGGAAAGCATGCACCACTATCTGCAGGATGTCTTTCATCTCTGTTGAATTCTCCATTGCAATATTGATAATGGTGATGTCACTCAGACCAACAACAAGTGTTGCCAGCTCATTGTCATGCTCATGGCTGTTGTCCAGCTGTGCTAGCTCTGGTGACTTTAAGCCTTCAGTGTCGATGATCATCATGAAGTCACAGTTGAGAACTTTCTTGAAGTCTTCATTGACTTTGATGAGCAGCATGAAGGCACCTCTAGTGCATCGACCACTGCTGACTGCAAACTGAACTCCAAACATGGTGTTAAGGAGAGTGGACTTCCCTGTGCTCTGAACTCCAAGAACTGTGACGACCAGGATCTTGTTCTTTGGAGACACCAAGTCATTGAGCTGAGAGAGAACATCACTCACCCATCTGAGAGGAATGTTGGAAGCATCTCCATCTACAAGCTCAAGAGGAAATCCATCCAGCAACAACTGAGCACAGAGTTTGGGCAGATGTTGCAGTTGTTGACGTGATTGATCTGTTTCTGGAAGGTAAAGAGAAGCTTCATAGATCTGACCCATTTCACGGAAGAAGTGCTCAACTCCCAGTGAGCTGCTGGAAAGTTGTTGGTCAATTTCTTTGATCTCTTGTTTGTTTTCAGAATCTTTGCATTTTTCCTTGTAAAGCTCCCTGAGGCCAGAAAGTTCTGTTCGAGACAAGTTGTCGAGATTCATTCTTATCCATTTCAGAAAGTAACACCTTTCTCTATGTGGGCTGGATATTGCACTAATGAAGCATGTCATTACACTTGACATTGCATAGGAATTTTGTTTTTTACGTTGCTCTTCTCTTTTCTTTATAAGGTTGCTCTTATAGTTTTCTATGTCTTCAGAACCAATGTTCCGAAGACGACATTCTTCCTTTTCCAAGAAAGTCAGATCCTTCCATATGTGACCTTGCAAAGGAAACTGATTTTCTTTGAATTGAAAAGTATCTTTAATCTCTGCAGTGATGGCATCTGCATTTTTCTTTCCATCCTGGCACTCTGGAGAATCTTCATCAACTGGAATTCCTAATTCATGAGCAACTTCAGCCATCTGCTCTATTGACATCTTCAACTGTGTGTTGGTAAGTACACTGCTCACAGTTTTCTTCAAAGATTTGACAAAATCTGCATTATTTGTCTGTTTTGATTTTATAATTATGTTGTTTCTCGTCAAGTTCAGCCTGGTTGCTAGTTTCTTCAGAACATCTAGAGTAATTCTCTTGTTCTGCTGGTTTCCCACCAAAAAGATCTGAGCTTTATGGTTTTTGTTTGTCAGCAGTTCACACTCAGAGTCCAGCTGGTCAAAGAAAACAAAAACTGCAGCAGATGTCTGACACAAAAAGGAGAATTGAGTTTCAAATGAAGCAATGTCTCCACGAAGGTTAGCTATAGCAACTGGTTCACTGAAGATGTCCATGTTTTTGTTTCCACAGGGAAGGTACCAGGTCATTTCAGTCAGTCCATTAGATATTCTTCTCTGAATGTCTCCACACTCCATGTCACGGTGAACAAAGGTGTCATGGTATTGCTCAGAGTTACTCAAAAGTTTATTGAGGATCTCTGATTTGGACAGAGAGCACTCACCCAGTCTCACAAATGAGATCATTGGAAGTTCAGAAAGAGCTATTCTGTCTTCTATGAAGCCTTTTGATTCTGAAAGATCTGAAGGTCTGTACTTCTTAACAATGTCTCTCATGGCCCACAGCATGAGGGTGCACTGCTGTGTGTCACAGTTAGGAAGCAGCAGAGGAACAGAGAACTGACACATGGACATTTTTAGAGCCAGTTCTTGATGAACAAAACCATCAGAACACAGGAAGAGAGCAGTGATTAAATCAAGAGGATTTAGAGAATCATTCATGTTATGACAGGCAAATAGATCATTAAAATTACACGGATCACTTAATGTATCTTCACTGTTAGACTCAGAAGCTGATCTTTCTATCTTTCTAGCTGTTACATTCACCATCATTAGTTTCTTAAGAAAATACAATGGAAGATCAGATTTACACTTTGGAGGCTCATCATTGATGGTCTTCTCATTGATCTCCAGTATCTTGCTGAGTGACAGTTTCTCCTTGTAGAACTGATCCAATCCCAGATCCTCCAAAACCATCATCAGGTCGGTTCCTGTGCAACATGAAGTCATTTATCATCCTTCTGTCATTTAAATCCAAAATAATTACGTTCACCTTTTAAATGTTAATGTCAACAGTAGGTCCATGCAAAAGCAGTAATATCCATTAATCTTTTGTTTTTTAAAATTTTGTCACAGAACAACCACACATTTCAAAGTGTTTCACTGGGATTTTGTGGAATAGATCACCACAAAATAGCACACGATTCTAAATTCAAACAAAAATGGTTAAATAAGTTTTTAAAAATATTAAATAAAAATCTGAGATCTGTGATGTGATTTTGTATTCAGTCCCCTGAGTCCACTTCCCTAAGATGTGTGTATTTCTGGGTAATTAAACTGAATGAATCTGTTCTAACACTTGAATTTTTTTCCTCTTCTGCTTGTAAGATAAACACTATGTTAATTTTTTTCTGAAGAATTATATTAAAAAGTAAATGTATCAAACTGTCTTGTAGAACAGTTGCAGTGGTTTCATCGTTAAAAATCATTCTGAATTTCCACTGTTTATAACTGAGTTGGGTGAAACATCATGCGGTTTTCAGGTGTGTGTGAAATTGGTGATTGAAAAAGGGGCGGGTGCGTCGGCGCACAGCGGCGCAACCGGAGAGGAAAACGCTCACCGTTAGATCTGTGCAGCTGGGCTTTGACTTTATCGATCGTTTAAAACTAGTAAAAAGAAAAGAAAAGACTTAAAACAGCGATCAAAGTTCGCCCCAGTGCCGCAGATCATATAATAGGAACTGGATCGGAGTTTGCACCCAGGAAAGGCCGCCCGGTGCAAGAGGACGCCACCGAGGGGAAAGAAAGATTCTCCCGGTGAGATCTGGACTTTACTTTTCTTTTGGGGGATTTTTGGTGGTACCACTCTTTTTTCTTATCTTTTTTTTGGGGGGGGGGGGGGGGGGTTGACGTTTGGGATTTTCATTTTGGATCAGGACTTTGGATTACAACGGGGAAATATTTCCAGGACTTTCGTTTTTTCGAGAATATGGAACTCCTTTGTGGACATGAATCTTTTTGAAAAAAGAACGGGACAATTTTGGACATTTAATTATTTAGGTTTTTTGGCTGATACAAAATGAGTGATTTAAGTCTAACATAATTATTTTTTGAGGGATTTCTGGGTTATTGATCTATTTATCAAGATAACTATCATCATTTCTTAGTATTGTAATTCTTTTTGAATAAATAATTGATGCTAAAAATCAACAAATTTCTTATTGAGTGGTTGGGTATATATTTATTTTTTTAATCAAATTAATGGTGTAACATATTTTACCTAATTTCCTGGTACCGATCCCCCTTGAGTGTATTGTGAGTTCTGCTTTAAGTCAAGCTGAATTTTACATGCTCTCAGTGAAGGCGGACGCTTTTTTCCTCTGCTCCCTCCCTGCTCTGCTCTGCTCTGTTTTTGTCCTGTCTTTTTCTATATTTTTGGAGTCTTTCTTTGTACATCCTCCAAATCTACAAATTATGGATCTGGTCAACTGGTCTCTCAATGCAATTGATCAAATTTTCTTGATGAGAAGACTGGGCACAGGAGAGCCCTGTTGTCCTGTGGGGACACACCCGGCGGTTTACACCCTGGATTTAGTCATGATAACAGCTGGCAGAGAGGATTAATTACCATAGCAACAGAACACAGAGAATGGCAGATCTGCTGCTTAGGATTACAAATACGCCATCACTGTAGTTCTACCTATGGCCAACACTCAGTTAAAACAGAGGGGCTGGGCTGAATGTCAGAACTACAAACATGGCGGATCACTCAGTCACTACAGAGGAGGACTAAGCTGGCATTCAAAACTACTTGCTGTTTTGGGCATTATATAACTGGCTTAACCCAACCACTGTTACACATGGGATTAGTGTGGCCATTTAAAATGAAGCTTACTTAAAATTTCAAAATAAAAGCCTTCACATTTTTTACATCAGGTAATTGCAGGCAGCCATTTCCCTAAAATAAGCATTTTATCTACTTCTTGTACATTATGTTTAGTATACTGAATGGGGGAAGTGAATGTAAGACAACATGCTAGTGATACCCCACATGCTACTCACAGCATTCATGCTAACATTTTGGCTAATTTTAGCTTATGCATTAATTTTAACAAACTGAATTTTTCAACTCCATATTAGTCAACATGCTTGTGATTCTCCACAGGCTACTTTGTAATTTTATAGCTAAACTTAGCATTGATGCTAATTTTTAGCATCAGAATGCTGGATCCAAACCGACGGGCACACTTTGGCAGGCCCCGGTTAAATTTCTTCAGGAATTTTCTAGTTTTTATTATTACTTAGAAACTGTGGAGTATTCATTGCTTTTACAAATTTAGAGCATACTTAGAAAGTGCAAAGGATACTTACTTACACTTATTTAGCAACCCAGAACAGGGATTAGAACTTAGATTTACAGAAAAAATACCTTAGCAACTACTTTTTAGACTCTGATTCTTCCGAACCAGAAAAGGAATTAGAACAGAGGATACTAACTTATACTTATCTAGCAACCCTGAATAGGAGTATCTAGTTTATTTACTTTGTATCAACATTAGATTATTTTGATTCGTTTGATCTTTAATCTTTGGTTTGTTATTTTGTTTGTATTTCCTTTTAATTCCTGTAAAGCAGTTTGTATTGCCTTGTTGCTGAAAATGTGCTACATAAATAAAATTATCTTTACCTTTGAATTTTAAACAAGCAGGGATCCAATACTATCTGATGCAGAAAACAACCAGAGTTTATTGGATATATTTACCAAAACTAGAAAATATGAGCTTTTATCCATCCATCCATCCATTTTTTGTCTATCTGCTCTGTCCTCTCAAATTCCCATTTAGTGGCAGATGACCTCTCATAACTGAGTCAGGCTGTGATGGAAGTTTCATCCTGTTAATAGCTAACTTCTCTGTTTGATACATAGGATCAATTTGAATGCATGTGTCATTAGTGGTGAATTGGTGTTACATAAGAAAGATGAATAAACTAAACTGAATTATATTGTGTGTGTATAACATCCAAAGCCTCTGAGCCACAGTATTGTGAGGGTCTCTGCTGTACTGTAGGCAAGAGACAAACAGGGTCTTTTTAAAACTATAGTTGTTAAAACAAGAATAGGAGCAATAGTTGCTGATTTTGTAGTATATTATTACATCATCTAATTTGTTGCTGTCTTACTAAATAAATGCTAATAATACATATTAGCTTCTCTGAGAGATCTAGATTTGTAAGGTTGGGAGATAAACGATATTCAAGAGAACTTGTCTTTCTCAACAAGATCTTGAGAAGGACCTTTAAACTTTTTCATATCTTGTAATGTCACCAAACTTCAGTGGATCTTTGGTTATGTGCAAATGTCATAGGTCATATATAGAAACCTTAAAGAAACACGTTCCACAATTTGGTTCTACAACATGTTGACTCAGTGGGGCTGTGAAAGTAAGGACACTAATGTGAGAAGCAATAATGTTATCTGAATAAACAGAGAGCACATATTACTTTCATTTTCAGTTTTATTTTACTGACCTTTATCATCTGTAGCAGCATTTGGATTGTTAACATCAGACTCAGCAGATGTTGATGCAGGTTCCTCTCCTCTCTCACCATTAGGAGCCTCAGATTTATCTTCAGTGCTGCGTCCCTTAAGATAAATAACAAAACGTAAATAATTTAAGCAAGGGATCAATTGATGGTTACTTTATTTTATATTATATTTTGGATGTTTGCAATGTTCTACCTCCATTTTGTGAGCGGAAACTTTGTCATCACAGTTGTGTTGAGTATTTATGCAGCTTGTCTCTGAAAGAAAAAATAGAAAATGTTTTGATTTTTATTTGCATCTGTAAACTCCTGACTGTCACCTACAGAACAGCTTTCATGAACACATAGCTGGTTGCCAGATATCTAAAAAACATTTTACCACTTATATCAAAATATTTGAAATGGGAAAAAACAAAAAACAAAAACCAAACAAAAAACTATAGTTTATTTGTTTGTGACTGACATGAAATGGAAGTTTGTTGGTGGTGGGGATGGACGCGGTCAGACCCAGGGTTGGTACAAAGTGAGTTTAATGACTTTTTCAGTGGACAAAAACCAGGAAGTAGTGATGGGTTATCTGAAGCCAGGCTTCGAGGCGCGTACCGAGTAAAAAGGGGGCGTGTTCGATGAAGCGCACAAGATTCTTAAATAAAAATAATTAAACCCTTCACCTCTAAAATTCTCACCTTCTTGAAATCTCCACTATATCTTTGTTCTGCAAATATATGTCAGTCTTGCACAGCAGAAACAGACTAAAGCTGTTGGAAGAGTAAAATTCTGGCCTGATGAGTAAAAATATAAGGGATCAGATCAGAGAACCAATAGAAATCCAAGAAAAAGAGAATTTTTGAAGAATTTTAGTTTTTCACGAGGCAAATCAAATCTCAAAGAATACTGTCTGCCCCAACAAGCACCACACTCCATCCATCCATCTTCTTACACTCTTGTCCCTAGTGGGGTCAGGAGGTGCTGGTGCCTATCCTCAGCTAACGTTCCAGGTGAGAGGCGGGGTCATCCTGGACAGGTCGCCAGTCTGTCGCAGGGCAACACAGAGACAGACAGGACAAACAACCAAGCACACACACACTCACACCTAGGGAGAATTTAGAGAGACCAATTAACCTGACATACACGTTTTTGGACTGTGTGAGGAAGCCGGAGTACCCGGAGAGAACCCAGCATGCACAGGGAGAACATGCAAACTCCATGCAGAAACAATCGAACCCAGGACCTTCTTGCTGTAAGGCAAGAGTGCTACCAACTGCACCGCTGTGCAGCCCTAAAGTTTAAAATATCTAATAAGTTTCATTCCACCTGATTATTGTGTCCCACTTGTTGATTCTTCACAAAATAATAGAAAATTTTGATCTTTATGTTTGAAGCCTGAAAAGCGGCAAAAGGTTGAAAAGTTCAATGGGGCCAAATACTTTCACAAGGCTCTGTACCTGCTGAGAGGTGCAGAGGTATAATTGACCTTTATAGGAATCGTTTGATTGCAGTTATTGCCTCAAAACCTTGAGCAACATAAGCTAAGAGAACCATCATTTGTCCAGGCCTGTTTCATGAGTTTATCTTTTAAATTAATAATTCTGTTAAGCACTCTGAGTTTATTCAGGCTTTCTTCATTTCAAAAAACTATAAACCTTGATTTCCAATTTTTCTAATGTGGACTCAAATTCAAATATTTATATGAAATCCATAGTTGATCCTAAAAATCCCTAAATATTCTCTGATCACTGTGTTTACATCTGAAATAACATAAACATACACACGGACAAAATTGTTGGTATTCCTTTGTTAATATAATAAAAACCACAATGGTGACAGAAATAACTTGAATCTGACAAAGGAAATGATGAATAAAAATTCTATGATAATGAACAAATGAATGTCAGACATTGCTTTTCAAACATTCTTGCACTCTGATTTAATTTTAAATTTATTTTACTGACCTTCACCATCTGTTCCATCCTTTGGCTTGTCATCAGACTCAGCAGATGTTGATGAAGGTTCCTCTCTTGTCTCTCCATTAAGAGTCTCAGATTCATCTCCAGTGCTGGTTTCCTTATGATAAATAGCAAAACATATATAGCTTAAGTGTCACATATAGATAGATTGATGGCTCGAATATTTTATTACATTTTGGACATTACAGTGTTCCTCTACCTTCGTTGTGGGAGCGGACTCTTTATTATCACACTCATGCTGATTGTTTGTCTCTGAAAGAAAAATAAGACAAAATGTTTTGGCTTTTATTTGTGTCTGTAAACCAACACTCATGGTCTCATAACCAGTTGTCAGATATCACAAAGATTTAAGAGAGGAAGGCTGATTACTGCAGAGGGAGAGAGTGTTAGCCTCTCAGAAGTGGAGGGCAGAGCACCTCGTACAATAACAATGTTTAATTATTCATAAATATAAATGTGAGAAATTCTCCTTTTACTGACATTAAGGCTCCCAAGTCAGTACTTTCATCAGGCATCTTTTGCTGCATTTACAGCACAAAATATTTTAGGGTAAGCCTCCACCAGTTTTGTACATCCAGACTGTAATTTTTGCCTAAAATACAGAAATTAATTCACACTAAGAAATTACTAATTTATTACTTCCTGTTTCCTCAGCATTTATCAACAAGATCTCAACAAGATGTGACAGTAAAAAAAGGAATGTGAAAAGCAACAATATTCTCTGAATAAACAGAGAGCACATCTTACTTTCATTTTCAGTTTTATTTTACTGACCTTTATCATCTGTAGCAGCATTTGGATTGTTAACATCAGACTCAGCAGATGTTGATGCAGGTTCCTCTCCTCTCTCACCATTAGGAGCCTCAGATTTATCTTCAGTGCTGGGTTCCTTAAGATAAAAAACAAAATTTAAATAATTTAAGCAAGGGATCAATTGATGGTTAATTTATTTTTATTATATTTTGGATGTTTGCAAGAACCTCCATTGTGTGAGCAGAAACTTTATCATCACAGTTGTGTTGAGTATTTATGCAGCTTGTCTCTGAAAGAAAAAATAGAAAATGTTTTGATTTTTATTTGCATCTGTAAACTCCTGACTGTCACCTACAGAACAGCTTTCATGAACACATAGCTGGTTGCCAGATATCTAAAAAACATTTTTACCACTTATATCAAAATATTTGAAATGGGAAAAAACAAAAAACAAAAACCAAACAAAAAACTATAGTTTATTTGTTTGTGACTGACATGAAATGGAAGTTTGTTGGTGGTGGGGATGGACGCGGTCAGACCCAGGGTTGGTACAAAGTGAGTTTAATGACTTTTTCAGTGGACAAAAACCAGGAAGTAGTGATGGGTTATCTGAAGCCAGGCTTCGAGGCGCGTACCGAGTAAAAAGGGGGCGTGTTCGATGAAGCGCAGCTTCAATGCTGGTTTCGTCTTGCTGAAAACCACGTGACTGGCAACAAACGATGCCTCGCATTGCATGGGTCACGTGACTGTTTCATTTTTGCGTGTTGGTTTTCAAAGTAAAAGCGTGATGAGCCGCTGCTTCATGCTGCTATTGTATTTGATCGCATCAGAGGAGTATTTGTCTTCAGCAGTGGCCGAAATAAAAGGAACCTTGTATACTTCATGTGTATTAACGATTTTGATGACGGCACTCATCAAAATGTAATGGTTGTTATTGGTTTTCTCAGTTGTTGATTACGGTATATTTTGTGACTTTATGTTTGTGTATTTTATTATGTAAAGCATTTGAACCTGCATTGTTGCTGCAATGTGCTACACAAATAAACTTGATTGAAATGGAGCCAGCAAGTAGAAACAAATCTGACTTCTGGGAAGACTTCCAGATGATCGCTCACAAGATTCTTAAATAAAAATAATTAAACCCTTCACCTCTAAAATTCTCACCTTCTTGAAATCTCCACTATATCTTTGTTCTGCAAATATAAGTCAGTCTTGGACAGCAGAAACAGAAACCTGTTGCAAGAGTAAAATTCTGGCCTGATGAGTAAAAATATAAGGGATCAGATCAGAGAACCAATAGAAATCCAAGAAAAAGAGAATTTTTGAAGAATTTTAGTTTTTCAGGCGGCAAATCAAATCTCAAAGAATACTGTCTGCCCCAACAAGCACCACACTCCATCCATCCATCTTCTTACACCCTTGTCACTAGTGGGGTCAGGAGGTGCTGGTGCCTATCCCCAGCTAACGTTCCAGGTGAGAGGCGGGGTCATCCTGGACAGGTCGCCAGTCTGTCGCAGGGCAACACAGAGACAGACAGGACAAACAACCAAGCACACACACACTCACACCTAGGGAGAATTTAGAGAGACCAATTAACCTAACATTCATGTTTTTGGACTGTGTGAGGAAGCCGGAGTACCCAGAGAGAACCCAGCATGCACAGGGAGAACATGCAAACTCTGTGCAGAAACAATCGAACCCAGGACCTTCTTGCTGTAATGCAAGAGTGCTACCAACTGCACCGCTGTGCAGCCCTAAAGTTTAAAATATCTAATAAGTTTCATTCCACCTGATTATTGTGTCCCACTTGTTGATTCTTCACAAAATAATAGAAAATTTAGATCTTTATGTTTGAAGCCTGAAAAGCGCAAAAGGTTGAAAAGTTCAAGAAGGCCAAATACTTTCACAAGGCTCTGTACCTGCTGAGAGGTGCAGAGGTATAATTGACCTTTATAGGAATCGTTTGATTGCAGTTATTGCCTCAAAACGTTGAGCAACATAAGCTAAGAGAACCATCATTTTGTCCAGGCCTGTTTCATGAGTTTATCTTTTAAATTAATAATTCTGTTAAGCACTCTGAGTTTATTCAGGCTTTCTTCATTTCAAAAAACTATAAACCTTGATTTCAAATTTTCTAATGTGGACTCAAATTCAAATATTTATATGAAATCCATAGTTGATCCTAAAAATCCCCAAATATTCTCTGATCACTGTGTTTACATCTGAAATAACATAAACATACACACGGACAAAATTGTTGGTATTCCTTTGTTAATATAATAAAAACCACAATGGTGACAGAAATAACTTGAATCTGACAAAGGAAATGATGAATAAAAATTCTATGAAAATGAACAAATGAATGTCAGACATTGCTTTTCAAACATTCTTGCACTCTGATTTAATTTTAAATTTATTTTACTGACCTTCACCATCTGTTCCATCCTTTGGCTTGTCATCAGACTCAGCAGATGTTGATGAAGGTTCCTCTCTTGTCTCTCCATTAAGAGTCTCAGATTTATCTCCAGTGCTGGTTCCCTTATGATAAATAGCAAAACATATATAGCTTAAGTGTCACATACAGGTAGATTGATGGCTCGAATATTTTCATTAGATTTTGGACATTACAGTGTTCCTCTACCTTCGTTGTGGGAGCAGACTCTTTATTATCACACTCATGCTGATTGTTTGTCTCTGAAAGAAAAATAACACAAAATGTTTTGGCTTTTATTTCTGTGTGTAAACCAAAACTCATGGTCTCAGAACCAGTTGTCAGATATCACAAAGATTTAAGAGAGGAAGGCTGATTACTGCAGAGGGAGAGAGTGTTAGTATCTCAGAAGTGGAGGGCAGAGCACCTCATACAATAACAATGTTTAATTATTCATAAATATAAATGTGAAAAATTCTCCTTTTACTGACATTAAGGCTCCCAAGTCAGTACTTTCATCAGGCATATTTTGCTGCATTTACAGCAGAAAATATTTTAGGGTAAGCCTCCACCAGTTTTGTACATCCAGACTGTAATTTTTGCCTAAAATGCAGAAATTAATTCACACTAAGAAATTACTAATTTATTACTTCCTGTTTCCTCAGCATTTATCAACAAGATCTCAACAAGATGTGACAGTAAAAAAAGGAATGTGAAAAGCAACAATATTCTCTGAATAAACAGAGAGCACATCTTACTTTCATTTTCAGTTTTATTTTACTGACCTTTATCATCTGTAGCAGCATTTGGATTGTTAACATCAGACTCAGCAGATGTTGATGCAGGTTCCTCTCCTCTCTCACCATTAGGAGCCTCAGATTTATCTTCAGTGCTGGGTTCCTTAAGATAAAAAACAAAATTTAAATAATTTAAGCAAGGGATCAATTGATGGTTAATTTATTTTTATTATATTTTGGATGTTTGCAAGAACCTCCATTGTGTGAGCGGAAACTTTATCATCACAGTTGTGTTGAGTATTTATGCAGCTTGTCTCTGAAAGAAAAAATAGAAAATGTTTTGATTTTTATTTGCATCTGTAAACTCCTGACTGTCACCTACAGAACAGCTTTCATGAACACATAGCTGGTTGCCAGATATCTAAAAAACATTTTTACCACTTATATCAAAATATTTGAAATGGGAAAAAACAAAAAACAAAAACCAAACAAAAAACTATAGTTTATTTGTTTGTGACTGACATGAAATGGAAGTTTGTTGGTGGTGGGGATGGACGCGGTCAGACCCAGGGTTGGTACAAAGTGAGTTTAATGACTTTTTCAGTGGACAAAAACCAGGAAGTAGTGATGGGTTATCTGAAGCCAGGCTTCGAGGCGCGTACCGAGTAAAAAGGGGGCGTGTCCGATGAAGCGCAGCTTCAATGCTGGTTTCGTCTTGCTGAAAACCACGTGACTGGCAACAAACGATGCCTCGCATTGCATGGGTCACGTGACTGTTTCATTTTTGCGTGTTGGTTTTCAAAGTAAAAGCGTGATGAGCCACTGCTTCATGCTGCTATTGTATTTGATCGCATCAGAGGAATATTTGTCTTCAGCAGTGGCCGAAATAAAAGGAACCTTGTATACTTCATGTGTATTAACGATTTTGATGACGGCACTCATCAAAATGTAATGGTTGTTATTGGTTTTCTCAGTTGTTGATTACGGTATATTTTGTGACTTTATGTTTGTGTATTTTATTATGTAAAGCATTTGAACCTGCATTGTTGCTGCAATGTGCTACACAAATAAACTTGATTGAAATGGAGCCAGCAAGTAGAAACAAATCTGACTTCTGGGAAGACTTCCAGATGATCGCTCACAAGATTCTTAAATAAAAATAATTAAACCCTTCACCTCCAAAATTCTCACCTTCTTGAAATCTCCACTATATCTTTGTTCTGCAAATATAAGTCAGTCTTGGACAGCAGAAACAGACTAAACCTGTTGCAAGAGTAAAATTCTGGCCTGATGAGTAAAAATATAAGGGATCAGATCAGAGAACCAATAGAAATCCAAGAAAAAGAGAATTTTTGAAGAATTTTAGTTTTTCAGGCGGCAAATCAAATCTCAAAGAATACTGTCTGCCCCAACAAGCACCACACTCCATCCATCCATCTTCTTACACCCTTGTCACTAGTGGGGTCAGGAGGTGCTGGTGCCTATCCCCAGCTAACGTTCCAGGTGAGAGGCGGGGTCACCCTGGACAGGTCGCCAGTCTGTCGCAGGGCAACACAGAGACAAACACACAAGCACACACACACTCACACCTAGGGAGAATTTAGAGAGACCAATGCTCCCATAGCCAGATACCTGATAACACAAAAAGATTTTTACCACTTAAATTAAAAAAGTTCGAAATACAAAAAATAAATATTATTAGATTTGACATCACATCAGAGAATGGCAACAAATCCTCCAAGACCAGAGAAATATAATCTGTTGGAATAGGTGCTCTTCTTCTATTCTACTGAGACACTTGAAACATGCAGTACATTATCATCTCTGTAAAATCAATTAATCAATAAATGTTTAAGATAGTCCTATAATTACTTAGAGCAGCTGGGTTCTGAATATTTTTTAAGAGTTGCTGAACTACATGGAATAAATAACATACCTTTGCAGAAGATCTGCTCGAGGACCGACTGTCTTTCACAAAAATGTTTTTACTCTCTCGTCGCTCTCCTAAAGATGACTGGAGAACTGCAGCTGTTCAGATGTTCTTTTATATTCTGCTGAAAACCTCTTTCACTTTCGTTTTCTCTCCCTGCTCTTTACAAGAAATCACATGGTTTCCAGGATATGACCAAGCATTCTGGCCTGGTGAAAAATTAATATAGTATGTTAAATTTTAACATACTTGAGCATACTTTAAGTCAAACTAATCATTAGTATACTTCATGTTCACTTAGGATTAGTTAAATTAAAGTGTGACATTTTGGAACAACTAATTTTGTGTTTAGAAGAAGAAGAATTACTTTATTCATCCCAGCAGGGAAATTATTTTTAGTGTATTTTAATAATATTTAAATTGTATTAAAGCACAATTTAAAGTAATCTAAGTGTACTTCAACGTACTATTTTTGGACAACTTCAGTTAAACTTAGTGTACTTTAAGTATATTGCTTTTTATGCAACATAAATGTGCTTGATTAGTATATTTTGAGTGTATTATATTTGTGATTGAATTACATTTAAAATATACTTAGAATGTATTTTCAGTAGATTGGCATTACATATTTTATATATTAGTAGTGTGATTACAGTATGCCACAATTATACTTTTGGTTTATTATAATTGCTAATGAAGTGCACGTTTTAGTTAATGTCTTTTATTATTCTGCTTTGCCACTTTGTACATTACATGCTTCATACACACTACAGTACTGCAGACACATCAAGCTACTAGGACACATAAGGATCCATTACAACACACTTTACAGGTGAAACTAATTACATTGTGCGTTCAATAACACTTTATTTGATAGGGTGTGCATAAGACTGACATGACATTGTCATAAACATGACATAACATCTGTCTTTCAACTTTTAAAGAAACGTCTCATTAAAAGTGTCATTATTTGCGGAATGACACGCCATGACACCTGTTAGTATGTTCCTAACAGGTGTTATAACATGTTTATGACAGTATAGTGCCATTCTTATTCACACCCCGTCAAATGAAGTTTCACCCACATTTTTCAGGAGTACATTGCCAATATAACAGAATTGTACAAACTGTTAATACATTTAAAGTTTACAGACAACATGCTTATGAAAATTAGCACAATAAAACAATAGGATAACTTTAGAGGAAATGTGAAAAATATTTCACCAAGGACAGAGTATTGTTTTAATACGATGTCACAGTATCACAGTATTACTGCAGACAAACTGACATTTCTCCTTCCTAAGAACAGTGAAGATCTACGACAGAACCTTCCCATTCCCTGGATTCCCTGCAATTACACAGAGAAAGCACTTGTATTTTAAAGAGCACAGAAAGACGTCAAAGAAAAAAGTATGACTTACAATTTTAGGATGTTGTGGACTCTCTATATATGTGACATCATCAGAACTGATGATGATTGGGACCGGATGCCTGGAGTGAAAAAACATTTTTGGGTGACTTCTTTGCCTGTTTATGTTAGAAGTAGAAAAAATAGTCAGCAATATAATAAAATCAGCTGATGTTGGCATTAACTACGAAGCTGTTTTAACTAACTACCTTGTAGTTGTACCTAACTATGAGGTAGTTAAGTACAGCTAACTACCTTGTGGTTAGTTGTAGTCTAACTGCAAGGTAGTTGTAGTTAGACTACAACTACCTTGCAGTTAGTTTGTCTAACTACAAAGTAGTTTGTAGTTAGACAAACCTTAGATAACAGGTGTTATAACATTTTAAGGTAGTTAGACTACCTTAAAATCTTTCCATCATGATCTGAACACGTTGATCCTTGCAGGGTGGTGAGGGGGCTGGTGGAGCCCAGATGAGAGGCGGGGTTCACCCTGGACAGGTCACCAGTCCATCACAGGGCCCTGAAAGCCAACAATGAATAAAATGTATGAAAGACAAATGGTAGATTAACAAAGGGAATAAATTCTGTCCAATAATTTTTTAATCATGTTTATTAAGCACTTAGTGTTGATAACACACCAGTTTTTGCTGTTAAAAATGTAGCTAGCTGCTCAGCAAAAAATAAATAAATAAAAATAATCCTTCCACCATGAAGACGATGTGGAGGCTCATCCTCAGAACTGGTTGGTGATCTAGTGGAGCCAGAGCCTCTTCTGAGACAGGAAAGTCTTTAGGTTTTAATATGATTCTAGATAATCAACTGGACAAATGGCCTCCTCGAGCTCAAGATTCAAACACTCTTCTTAAATCATTCATGCAGAGATACAATTTAAAGGATATATGGAGAGAAAAATATCCACTAGACTTTCACCTGGAGAAACAATGATGGGTCTAAACCAAGGGTCTCAAACTCCAGTCCTCGAGGGCCGCTGTCCTGCAACTTTTAGATGTGCCTGTGCTGCACCACACCTGAATAGAATAATTAGATCATTATCAAGGCTCTAGAGAACTGATCTACACAAATATTAGGTAATTAAGCCATTTCATTCCAGTGCTTTGTACCTGTGGCACATCTAAAAACTGCAGGACACCGGCCCTTGAGGACTGGAGTTTGACACCCCTGGTCTAAACAGTCTCGTTTTGACTACTGGCTAGTATCAATATTCTTCCCACTCCGTTCACAGATCATAAAGCAATATACTGTATATTTTGATAAATCTGTCTGGTAACCATTCACAGAATATTAAAGCCTACTGGATCCTAAACAACTCTTTACTTAAGTTAGACTCCCAAACAATCTCTTATTTTTTCTGACAAAGCTAATACTGAAAATAAGTATGGTGACATCTGGGAACTATTTAAATGTGAGATTACAAAGTTCCTAAGACAAACTTCCTTCTGACTGGCGGTGGTGGAGAAAGTAGTCGAAGAATGTACTTAAGTAAAAGTACAAATACACAGACAAAAATGTACTCTAGTAAAAGTAAAAGTACAACATTAACATTTTTACTTGAGTAAAAGTAAAAAAGTACTGGCTTTAAAAATACTTAAGTATTAAAAGTAAAAGTACTTGCTGCATGCATTACCTAGTTGTTAATAAAATATCATTAAGCGTACCCATCGTATTTAATTTTAATACATCAGAAATTTTAATGAACAATGCCACAGAAAAAGCATGTTTTTATTGTGTTTACTCTCTGACAGTTTATCCTTAGATATGTGATTCTATGCATCATAATTTCAGGTATGGATACATCTTGTCTCCTATCCTAACATAGCATGAACTTCACTTTTTTTTCCACTAGTGGCATTTATTTTGAAAGAAATCCAACAGAAAGGCGATGGAAAGAAGGTGGATGCGGGAGGACACGCATCCAAGGAGCCATGTAGCAGTGTTGTAGTCAAGACCACCGAGCCCGAGACCAAGTCAAGACCAAGACCAAGATCAGCGCCCCTCACTACATGACATAATAAAATTAAGTGTACCTATCAAAATTGCTTCTCAAATTGATCTGAAAGATCCACATTCCCATAAAAAACCTAGATATTAAATACTTAGAGTTGAAATAAATTTAACCAGTATCATTGTCAATTCAAACTCCTCTTCATTCTGCTTTGCTTCCATCTCTGTGCCACAATCCTCAGAGGTGTCCTGCCATTCCTAAAAAGATAACGCCCTGGGCGGTTGCCTATATTGCCCATGTCAGAAACCACAACTGTCTGCACAATTAAACATTGCAATTAAAGCAATGGATTAACGGTAAACAACGCTCAACTATGAACACTGTCCAAGGCGTAACAAGCAAGAAGTAACCAAGCAGAAGGACTGCACATTTCTGGACTGAGATGTCTGATGTTGTTCCTGGGATCTGTTGTAGCCATTGGTCCAGTTTGGGGGTGACTGCCCCGAGGGCCCCGATGACCACAGGCACCACTGTGGTCTTCACCTTCCAGGCCCTCTCCAGTTCCTCCCTGAGGCCCTGGTATTTCTCTAGTTTCTCGTGCTCCTTTTTCCTGATGTTGCAGTCGCTTGGTATTGCTACATCTACCACAACGGCTTTCCTCTGTTGTTTATCCACTACGACAATGTCTGGTTGGTTTGCCATTACCATTTTGTCTGTCTGGATCTGGAAGTCCCACAGGATCTTAGCTCTGGCGTTCTCCGCCACCTTTGGGGGTGTTTCCCACTTTGATCTCGAGGTTTCCAGTCCATATTCTGCACAGATGTTTCTGTACACTATGCCTGCAACTTGGTTATGTCGTTCCATGTACGCTTTCCCTGCCAGTATCTTGCACCCTGCTGTTATGTGCTGGACTGTCTCAGGGGCCTCCTTGCACAACCTACACCTTGGGTCTTGTCTGGTGTGGTAGATCTGGGCCTCTATTGCTCTGGTGTTTAGGGCCTGTTCCTGGGCGGCCAGGATGAGGGCCTCTGTGCTGTCCTTGAGTCCAGCTTTTTCCAGCCATTGGTAGGATTTACTGATATCAGCCACTTGGGTTATTTGCTGGTGGTACATCCCATGTAGGGGCTTGTCCTCCCATGATGGTATCTCTGGCACCTCAACCTCCGTTCCCTGTTGTCTGAGATATTCACTGAGCACATTGTCTGTTGAGGCTTTGTCCCTGATGTATTTATGGATCTTAGTTGTTTCGTCCTGGACTGTGGTTCTCACACTCACTAGTCCTCTGCCTCCTTCCTTGCGGCTCGTGTACAGTCTCAGGGGGCTGGATTTGGGATGGAACCCTCCATGCATTGTTAGTAGTTTTCTAGTCTTAATATCCGTGGCTTTTATCTCCTCCTTTGGCCAGCTAATTATTCCAGCAGGGTATCTGATTACTGGCAGGGCATAGCTGTTTATCGCACGGATTTTGTTCTTGCCATTGAACTGGCTTCTCAGGACTTGCCTTATTCGTTGGAGGTATTTAGCTGTGGCTCTTTTTCTTTTACTTGTAACTGTCCTCTATGTCTGCTATTGTTCCTTCTGGGAGTGAGACAAAAAAAAGGAAGATCTTACATCATACATCTGAAAATGGATTGGGTAAAGACAGCTTCTGTGTTTTAGTTAAAAAACTGAAAACAACAGATCTTATTTGGAGAGATGTAAAACTGAAGATACCTGCTACATTTAGTGTTAAGGACAAGTATTGTTTTTGTTGCAGAACCTCTGTCACTAAAGTGTCAATATTTGATATTTTGGCATGAACACATTATTTACTTTGTTAAACAACATTACATCAAGTTCCACTATAAGGATTGTTATTTTTTTATACTTTGCCATTTTAACAAAAATAGTAAAAGATTAGGAAAGCACCTAAAAAGGCATACTTCAGTAGCCTAAAGTGTACATTGAGATGTAATTTAAAACATACAGTGAATTTTTAATTAATCTAAAAAATTCTATTTTGATCATATATTTTAAAATATATGCTCCAAGAGATATTTTAAATATCGTTAAAACATATATTTTAAAGATATTTAAAATATCTTTTAAATATACACTTGAGGAAATACATATTTTGTTTACTTAAAGTATATTTTTATTTAATATATTTCTTAAAAGTGTATTTTGGTACAATTATATTTAAGTATGTTTAAAGTTATAATGCCAAAATTGGTACAAGCATTCTTTTAGTATACTTCGTATATATTTATAGGTAGTACACTTAATACTTAGTATACTTAAAATGTACTTACACAAATGTATGTATATTTGAAATATACTAAAGTATTTTTTTCACTAGGGAACCCTGGTGAAAAATAAATATACTAAGCATGTCAAATTTTAGCATACTTGAGCATAGTTGAAGCCAGACTAATCACCAGTATACCTGAAGTGTGTTATTTTGGAACCACTAATTTTGTGCTTAGTGAATTTTAATATGAATTAAATTGTATTAAAGCACAATTTAAAGCGTACTAAGTGTACTTTCACAAATACAAGTACAAGAGTATATTGTCAATATACTTTCACAGACAGAATATTGTTTTAAAACAATGTCACAGTATTCCAGTTTTACTCCAGACAAACTGACATTTCTCCTTCCTAAAAACAGTGAGGATCAACGACAAAACATTCCCATTCACTGCACCACTTCACTTTACAGAAACCTACAAAAAAGAACATTAGAGCAATTAAACAAAGAAAGCCCTTGTATTTTAAAGAGTACAGAAAAACGTCAAAGAAAACGTATAACTTACAATTTTAAGACTAATTTAGCCCTAATATTCCACAACACGAAGGTCCTGGAGAGACTCCTGTTGTCCCACCTGAATAAGCAGACAAGGACATATCAAGACACTGCAGTTTGCTTATTGCAGTGGAATTGGATGCCATCATACACCTGCTTCAACACCCCCACTGTCACAAGACTGTCTTGGGAAGACAGAGTGTAGATTGCTTCATTTTGCTTGTGTAAATGCTATTTTAATGTATGGTCATCAGTCTTAGAAGAAAAATATATTTAATTTAGAGAGTTTTTAACAGTAAACATTATATTCAAGGTGCTTATAGTATTCTTTGTGTATGACTTTTTTTTAGTAGGGACCAAAAACTTGCAAGTAAACCAAAACGATGCACCCTTCCACTGCATGCCTTGCACTGATCTGAATGACCAGAACATATTTAATGTATCTATTCTGTAAACCTGAAAATTACACCACAACAACTTCTATTTTTATGTTCTGTGCTCTGTATGAATCCTAAGCAGACTGAACTCACAAAGGGTAATTATATTCTAAATGGCATAACAGTGTTCAAATTTCTTTGGACAAAAGATTATTTGGGCCTATGCTAAAAGCATAAAATAATATTAAGAGAATAAAGTTGAATGAGAATTAAGTCAAAATAATAAATGTATATTATGACTTTATTCCTGTAATTTTGACTTTATTTTCATCACTGTATTTTTTCATTTTTGTTTTCAGTATGACCCTAATACCCTGTCGTAAAGGCAAATACATGCACTACTTGTTTTTCTTCATGAAATGCAGTTAGTATCAAAATGAAATCGCCAAATATTTGTTTGGATGCTGAACCTCGTTTCAAGTTTCAGTCAAATACTATCCACATAGTATTTGATTTGTCACTGAGCCACTGGGTGTTTTTTGTCGCTTGACAGCTTTTCAAATGTAAAGGTTGTTGAACCTGCACACAGACCGCAAGCTTCCTGTGCTGGCTTCCTGTCTAACGGCTGTGAGATGATACACCATGCAAATTTCTTGTGCAAGCCTCCTGTTTTTAACGTAAGCTAATAGTGCTAATGTGACGTGGGCTGTTAAGGTCAGGTCTAATACTGCAAAGTCTAAGTCTAGAAAGCACTTATCACTATTCTATATTTTAGGGAAACTCTTAGCATCATTATTATTTTTCTCCACTTTGAGCACAACTTAAAATGCTTGAATCTGTAGATGGAAAAAGTTATTAATGATTTGGTCTGTTTCACAAAAAAATCTGAATTAAATGAAATTCAAATCAGTTTATTAGCTAACATATAGAAACATTCAATATATTGCACTATAATTTAAAGTTAATTTAATTCAGTAACTTAATTCACCAAGTAAAACACATTATAAAGATTTGATTTCTATTATGATGATTTTCCACTTACAGCTAATGAAAACATGACATGTATGATAATATTTCAGGACCTCCTTCATCATAGTCACAGCTCTGTGCGTTGGGCCTTCTCTGTCAGGTTCACTGTGCAGGGCTGCAACTCCAAATCACATTTGCTGTAGTATTTTGGAGCTAGATGGGATGAAACACTGCTATTATAGCCCCAGGACAGAACTAAAAGATTTTATTAAATTGTTTGATTTCATATTACAAGAGTTGACAGCAAAAACGTTTACAATAAATATTAATTTATTAAGTTTATATAAGCAAAAATAACAATGTTGTGACGGCCCTGCGGTGCTGTCCTGTGTGTGTGCTGGTAGTGTAAGCTGTTTATCAATTAGGTCCTTGATCGTGGGAGGTGCCTCCAGACACCGGGATGGTATATAAGGAGCGCCGTTCCATTAATCGGGATGGTGGCTGGCCGACGCCAGAACCAGGCGCAGACGAGATCCGGACTCGGAGGCGGCACTGGCACAGCTGACATCTTGTGGGAGCTGAGACCTGTGGGTCCAAACCGGACCTACGACTAGGGAAGGACCAGGCTGAGGGAGCACTGAACTGGCACGTCTTGGGCTTCCGCCCATTGCACCCCTATAAAATTGGTTGTTTTTAATAAATGCCTCTGAAGGGTTTAAAAACTGTTGCTGGTTGCCGTGTCCTCCCTATTTTTTGTTGCGGAAATCCGAGCCTGGCCGTAACATAGAGTTAGAATATTGTTGAAAGTTTATCTTTCAAGGATCAATGTGTTGGGTCCATTTTGGCTCCCAACCTGCAAGGAATCAACCAAAAACACAAGTTGCTTTTCTGCAGAAGAGGGAAGGGATGCCAGACACAGGGAACCCTCAGTCAAACACTGTCTGGGATCAACTTCGCCGGCTCTCAGTCCTCAACTAATATATTTGGTAACTGATTGTGACGGGGTTCTATTATGATTTAGTCAAAAAAAAAATGACTGTTCCAAGTCGGAGATCGTTTAAGAGGATTTATTCAGCTCTCACAAAGATGGCAGGTGCAGATCACCCAAAAAGGACATCCAGAGCAGGTTAAATAATCATTAGTACCTTTACTTGCAATAGTCCATCACCTCCAGCGTGACTTCTTCAGGAGTCTAACCACAGACTGCCTCCTGTGGAGCAGAGCCCTGCTTTTAAAGCCACAGGCTCCGCCCACAGACAATCCAAACTAGCAAAAATACTAATTATTTCCAACTCAAATCAGAAGTTTGATTCTGATTTGAGTCAAACTTCAAATCAGTTTGAAGTTTGTAAAGTATACAAAATAATAATAATAGAAAAAATAAATAAATAAACTTGTAAACAAAATACAATACTCAATTTAATAGACAACACCCAGTGCGCTCTGATGACATCACCTCCTCATGTGACTCCCTCCCGGCACGGCACAATCTGGAAACACCCTACTTGAAAACAAAACCGGGAAAACGTATTAATGCTAAAAATAGGTTAGAATGAATGTTTAACTGAAGCAGGAACACCGCGTGTGCACCCACGATGAACCGCCCCAGTCCAAGCTGCAACAAAAGTAAGTTAGTGATTATGTATGTGTTTGTCGGCGTGTGTGCGCGGTTGTGCGGGCATGCTAACACGGACTCTAAGTCCCAGCTCGTGACGGCTCCTCCGTCACACTGATGTAAAGGCGCTGGCAGCTGAAGGAGGAGCAGCTTGTCCTGCTCTCTCCCATCTTAACTGATAACTTTGCCTGAGCTATTTTTAAAGTGACATTTTTTACAGTTTTTATAGTTGTTACCCCCCAAAACATTTTCAACATCATAACTGGATTACTACAAACCTAAGGACTGGGGGATTTTCTTACTTTTATTTTTAACCTTACTTTTCTTCATCTCCAAGTTGTACCAGGACAAAATGCCTCCGGCCGACCCTAAGGACATTAGCAGTACTAGACAACGACTTCAGTCTATAGAATGAAGATCAAACAGCTGGAGGTGAACTTTGAAATCAACGCTAACTGTGGAAATCAGACAACTCTTTCTCAAATCAACGGAGAGGTTGTAGCTGCCCACCCCTTGATGCGGGGTGGGCAATCCCAAGCCCACCCCGCATCAAGCAGCAGGGTGGGCTGCTTGATGCGAGGCGCATCAAGCAGCCCACCCTGGAACGCTCTGTGTGCCAAGCCGAAGCAAGAGTCTCACACCCCAGATCCGATGAGGCGACTGACAGGGAGAACCCCTCACCTGGACGAATCAGCGTGGCCGGCTCTGAGCCGAAACCCACCTTCAACCTCAACACCTGCTCCACCAAAGAAAAACAAACAAGCAGCTGCAACCAAAACAGTTCTACCGACCCCGCTCCCAGGGACAGAGCGACCAGCCCGAGCCTCAAAACATTCTGACTCTGTGGGTATCCCAATGAAAAACAGTGTACTTTCTGTACTCCAGCCTGAGCCTCTGAGTGAAACCTCACTTTCAAACATCAACAATGAGGCAAGTCTAACACATCCACCCCCCAAAGCCCCAAAGGACAAAGCAGCTACCAGGAAAACGAAAGGTATGCCAAAAGTGCTTATTGTTGGAGATGAGGCAGTAAATGGAATCAGTCATGTTTGCAATCCCAAGGAAACGAGAGTGATTTCTTTTCCTGGTGACACTGTATCTGATTTAACTCGTAAAGTTCTTTCGCTAACCGCTGATCAGCCAGATATTGAGTCCTTAGTTGTGCATGTTGGAGCCAATGATGTGGCAAAGCAGAAATCTGAGATTCTGAAAAAGGACTTTAATATTCTACTGAACACTATGGGAAGGTTAAAAATGAAGTTATTTCTCAGTGGTCCAATTCCATCACCTCAATGGGGAAACGAAAAACACTCCAGGCTGGACATGATAAACAAATGGCTGATTAAAACCTGCTCTGCCAGCTCAGTGACCTTCATCGATAACCTCTGGATCTATTGGCAGCGCTTTCACCTTTTTGGAAGAAGCGGACGCAATCTTAATAAACATGGGATAAAGCTGCTCACTGCAAATCTTTTTCACTTTATCAACAAGGACAGCAACGTGATCATCGCTTCAGAAGAACAGGCTCAAGGATTTCTGACTAGGAAGAAACCTTATCAGGAACAAAAACAAGCTGATACAACATCGACTGGAGACGGAGCGACTGGTTCCCTTCTAGTGATGTGTCGGTCGCGAACGATCCGGCTCTAAGAGCCGGCTCTTTGAAGTGAACGATTGGAACCGGCTCCACAATGGGAGCCGTTTTAGGATCCTATTTGGGAGCCGGGTTTTTTTCTACAGTATATCGCTGTCTCTCTGCCTCCCTGTCGTTGTGCTTGTGCTCTGCAAGTGCCAGAGCCGATAGTTTTTCCCCACATCGTTTTTTTTTGTCCTGTGGTGCCTCGCTGTCTCTCCGCCCCCTTCTCCCTCTCCTTGCGCATTTTGCTCTTCTGCCAGAGCGGAGAGTTTTTTCCCTCGGTCCACTGCCCTCATGTCAAGCATGTGCTCCACACATCTGACCAATCACACATAGTTTCAATTAATAATGTGGCGGGAAAACACTGAAAAAAAAGTTTATCTCCACTTTTTTTGTGGAAACGGCAGGCAATTGGCCAAGCTGTATAGCCTTCGTCGGCAGGTGTTTATGTACAGACACTCACTCAGCGGTCAAGAAGCACAGAAAGAAGGGGAGTCAGTGTGAGAACTGAATAGGTAAAAATAAATGAGTGACAGAAAACGGAGAAAGATTTGGACTCATTTTAATGCTACATCAAGCTCCAGGGCAGAGTGCAGACTGTGCAAAGTCAGCATTTCCTATCATGCAGGCTCGACAAACAACCTGCACAGGCACATGCAGACATCACACGCATCGGTATTGCTATAGCATTGTTATGCGGCATTCAAAATTAAAAAAATCAGAGGATTAATCTGTACATCCACTATAAAGTCAGTACCAATGCTGTGCCGAAACAAAACAAATGCAGGAAAAATGACCCAATTTCAACTACTTAATTATAAAACCCTACAGGAAATTATAAGTCAACTAAGCTCCAGTTCCTGCTGTCTGGATGTCCTAGATCTATAACTCTAGAACATTTCTTTAAGAAAGTCCTGCCTGTTATTGCTTCTGATCTGATCCAAATAGTAAACTCATCGCTCTCATCAGGCGTTTTCCCCCAGGCTTTGAAAACAGCAGTAATCAAACCACTTATAAAAAAGAACAGTCTGGACAAATCACTAATGCAGAATTACAGGCCGACCTTTGACCTCCCATTCATCAGCAAAGTTATTGAAAAAGCTGTTTAAACAATTAACTAGCTTCCTAACTATAACCAACCTCTTTGACTCCTTCCAGTCTGGTTTTCGTGCTCACCACAGCACAGAGACCGCCCTCGTAAAAGTGTTCAATGACATCCATATAAATACGGACTGTGGCAGAACCACAGTGCTGGTTCTGTTGGACCTCAGTGCAGCTTTTGACACTGTTGACCATGACATATTACTGAATCGACTGGAGAGTTGGGTCGGACTCTCCGGTCCAGTGCTTAACTGGTTTGAATCCTACATAAAGAACAGGGATTTCTTTGTTTCAATTGAAAACTTTTCATCAAAGAGGTCAAGGGTCACATGTGGGGTACCCCAAAGTTCAATCCTAGGACCCCTTTTATTCAATATTTATATGCTCCCACTAGCCCAGGTTATAACAGGAAATAATATTAGCTACCATAACTATGCAGATGACACACAGCTCTACATTACGATGTCACCAGGTGACCTTTGACCCCATCCAATCACTGAACAGCTGCTTAGAGCAGATAAATGTGTGGATGTGCCAAAACTTTCTCCAGCTGAACAGAAACAAAACTGAAGTTATTATTTTTGGACCTAAAGAGGAACGATCTAGAGTCAATGCACAGCTTCAGTTATTACAACTGAAAACCAGCCATCAGGCCCGAAACCTGGGAGTAGTGATGGACTCTGACCTGAACCTCCAGAGCCACATAAAGACAGTTACAAAGTCGGCCTTCTATCACCTGAAGAACATTTCCAGGATTAAAGGACTAATGTCTCAACCAGATCTAGAGAAACTCATCCATGCGTTCATCTTTAGTCGTATTGATTATTGCAACAGCATCTTCACAGGTCTGTCCAACAAATCAATCAAACAGCTGCAGCTGATCCAGAATGCTGCTGCTCGCGTTCTGACTAAAACCAGGAAGATAGAGCACATAACACCAGTTTTAAAGTCCCTCCACTGGCTCCCTGTAGCTCAAAGAATAGACTTTAAAATACTGTTGTTAGTTTATAAATCACTGAACGGCTTAGCACCACAATACATTAAAGATCTGCTGTTGTTGTATCAACCTTCCAGAACCTCTCAGGTCTTCCGGTTCTGGTCTGCTCTGCATCCCCAGAACCAGAACCAAACGAGAAGAAGCAGCTTTCAGCATCCATGCACCACAAATTTGGAACAAACTTCCAGAAAACTGTAAAACAGCTGAAACACTGACTTCTTTTAAATCTCAACTAAAAACCCACCTGTTTAGAATTGTATTTGAAATGTGATCAATTACAAATTTATTGATGTAACTTGACTTAATGATTGATTCTATATTGTATTGTGTTTCTGTGTTTGTAATGATGTAAAGCACTTTGAAATGTCTTGCTGCTGAAATGTGCTATACAAATAAAATTTGATTGATTGATTGAACTATCTTATATTGAAACAGAGTATTACCTAATCACATGAACATTGTAGCTCTAAACAGCTGCAACGTAGCCTAATTGATTACACAGCATTTAAATACAAGCTCTTTTCTTCAAGTCTGAGAGTGACTGTTGTCATGGTATTGTTTCCTGTATCTCTCTGCGGATATCATCTCATCGAGTCACAGGCTTTTGGTCACCACTGTCCCCATTTCCTGGAACAGTTAATAATGTGCCAAAAAGAAAAGGAGCCTAGTAAAAAACACGAAAGAATAATAATATAAAAACATAACCTTTCAGATAAACTCATAATTTAAATGAACTTAGATAATAATTTTCCCAGCATAATGTTTCTGTCCTCTTATTCAAGTAATTAGTGCTCCATCAGCAATCAGCTAGTAAGCCTACTCTGGGATTGATTGGTAGTGGCTCCATCCTTTAAGGCACCGTTCTCATTGCATTAAACTGCAGCATGAGAGAAGTACTCTGATTATTCTGTCTTTCACATTTTCATGGGTGTAAGAACAGGTCTTTGTTATGAGGGGCCGTTTAGGACAAAATTTACGTTTTGTCTCTCACACACTACCAAAAACTCTCGCATACTCCAAAAAAGTAGCCACGCACACTCCAAAAATTTACGTTTTGTCCCTCACACACTACCAAAAACTCTCGCATACTCCAAAAAAGTAGCCACGCACACTCCAAAAAATTACGTTTTGTCTCTCACACACTACCAAAAACTCTCGCATACTCCAAAAAAGTAGCCACGCACACTCCAAAAAATTACGTTTTGTCCCTCACACACTACCAAAAACTCTCGCATACTCAAAAAAATTACATTTTGTCTCTCACACACTACCAAAAACTCACGCATACTCAAAAAAATAGCCACGCACACTCAAAAATTACTCACGCACATTCAAAAAATACTCAAATTGCGTATACACACACTACTAAAATGTCACACACACACACACAAACGTTAACTTTCTCGCTCACATACACTGCTAACAGCTCGCGCACATACACACAAACGTTAACTTTCTCGCTCACATACACTACTACCAGCTCGCACATTCACAAACGTTAACTTTCTCGCTCACATACACTGCTACCAGCTCGCGCACATACACACAAACGTTAACTTTCTCGCTCACATACACTACTACCAGCTCGCACATTCACAAACGTTAACTTTCTCGCTCACATACACTACTACCAGCTCGCACATTCACAAACGTTAACTTTCTCGCTCACATACACTACTACCAGCTCGCACATTCACAAACGTTAACTTTCTCGCTCACGTACACTGCTAACAGCTCGCACATTCACAAACGTTAACTTTCTCGCACACATACACTGCTAACAGCTCGCACATTCACAAACGTTAACTTTCTCGCACACATACACTGCTAACAGCTCGCACATTCACAAACGTTAACTTTCTCGCACACATACACTGCTAACAGCTCGCACACACACAGACGTTTATCTCTCACATACACAAGACTAAAGTTGAACACACACACAGTACTAAGACTCGTTTTATGTATGTGTGAGAGCGAGACTTTTTATGAATGTGTGAGAGCGACACTCTTTATGAATGTGTGAGAGCGAGACTCTTTTTGAATGTGTGAGAGCGACACTCTTTTTGAATGTGTGAGAGTTGTCACGGAAGAGGCGGGGCATAATTTTTGGATCAAACTGCGCATGCGTAGATCCTAAACTATAAGTTTCGATTGTTGACTCACTGTATGTTCTATTACTTAGTATATTTGTGCTTTTAAATATATATAGAACGTTTAACTTTCTTGTAGATTAAATGTGCTATAGAAATAAATGAATCTGATTGATTGATTAAAAATAGCAAAATTGCTGTAGTACAATCTGTCCACTGGGTGCCAGATTGTAGCACTGCGGGCAGTCGTTGAATCGTTTAATGCGCCTGTCAAAGTGCTGGTTGCCTCCGGAGAAGATAGAATGGTGTTTAAAATGGCAGCTGCCTGACCAATTCTCTCTCGTTTCGAATTAGAGTTAGCCATGTTCGGTATAGCAAACTCTTTCTTCTTCGGCACTAGTTGGCGCCGGTTAATAATTCCTGTAATACTGGCACCCAGTTCTCACACATTCATAAAGAGTGTCGCTCTCACACATTCATAAAGAGTGTCGCTCTCACACATTCATAAAAAGTCTCGCTCTCACACATACATAAAACGAGTCTTAGTACTGTGTGTGTGTTCAACTTTAGTCTTGTGTATGTGAGAGATAAACGTTTGTGAATGTGCGAGCTGTTAGCAGTGTATGTGTGCGAGAAAGTTAACGTTTGTGTGTATGTGCGCGAGCTGGTAGTAGTGTATGTGCGCGAGCTGGTAGTAGTGTATGTGAGCGAGAAAGTTAACGTTTGTGTGTGTGTGTGTGACATTTTAGTAGTGTGTGTATACGCAATTTGAGTATTTTTTGAATGTGCGTGAGTAATTTTTGAGTGTGCGTGGCTATTTTTTTGAGTATGCGAGAGTTTTTGGTAGTGTGTGAGGGACAAAACGTAATTTTTTGGAGTGTGCGAGGCTATTTTTTTGGAGGATGCGAGAGTTTTTGGTAGTGTGTGAGAGACAAAACGTAATTTTTTGGAGTGTACGTGGCTACTTTTTTTGAGTATGCGTGAGTTTTTGGTAGTGTGTGAGGGACAAAACGTAATTTTTTGGAGTGTGCGTGGCTACTTTTTTGGAGTATGCGAGAGTTTTTGGTAGTGTGTGAGAGACAAAACGTAATTTTTTTGAGTGTGCGTGGCTACTTTTTTGGAGTATGCGAGAGTTTTTGGTAGTGTGTGAGAGACAAAACGTAATTTTTTGGAGTGTGCGTGGCTACTTTTTTGGAGTATGCGAGAGTTTTTGGTAGTGTGTGAGAGACAAAACGTAAATTTTGTCCTAAACGGCCCCTCATACTTTGTCACCAGCACAGATTGAACAATGGATGCCTAATCGCTTGCTCACACAAAGCCCCGCCTATTTCCACAAAGTGTCATGTCCACGAAGCGGTGCTGTGGTTGTGTGTTGTCTCCTACCCTCTCTCCTGCAGGGCGTGTCGGACAGGAGCGGCCAGCTGGAACTCATCTATTCATCAGGAGGAGCGTTTTTATAGAAGCCGGATCCTGATAGCGCTGCCAGATGGTTCTACGCTTCCAGTGAGTCCTCGTTCCTGGTCAAAGAGTCCTCGTTCCGAAGTAATCCTCGTTCCTGGTCTGTAAGAGGGTCTGGTTTGGCCTCTCGTCCGGCTCCACGCGGCTCCTGCTCACAGCCGTTCCCCGTCTCCTGCCTGGCTCCGTTTCCTGTCCCCCTCGCTCAACGCGCTCGCCTGCTTGTCCACCCATCGACCCCCAGTGGATGCTCCGTCCACCTGTCTGCAGTAATTAGTAAACACCTGGTGGAGCTGTGAGTCTGCTTTCTTCAAGCATCAATAAGACCAAGCTCTTTAGTAATATTATTTAGCAGTCTAGATTTTGTTGTCTGTGGTCCATAGTCAGAAGGGTATCTATCTAACATATTATTTTGAACAGTATTAAAGTCTCCCCCCATCAGTATCATTCCTTTTGCATCATTAGTTAATATTTTGACAATTTGTTTCAAGAAGGTGTTTAATTTAATTGGTTTAAACCAAATGTAATTGGTTTTGATCTGTTTTGTTGGTTTTTAATGCACTGCCTTTAGTTTAGATAAATTCATTTAAAATTTGGAAGATCACTTCCAATTGTTAGGGTTAGCTTTTTAGCAAAGTTGTGTGTGCAGGATGACCAACAATCTCTTCTTACTACCAGGCAAAAATATATTTAGTTCAAAATACATTTATAAATCATGTTTTTTTTTTTGCTTTGTTTCACAATCAACTTTGTTGTTGAAGTTACACATAATGCTTACTTTGTATTTTATGTTAATACTTAATATTTTGTGATGCCATAGTTTATGTGTTAAATTATTTTATCTTTTTTTTGCATTTGTTTGTCATCATTAATGAAGCACTGCATGGTGTTGCAGTGCTGATAGGCTGCCCCCTGTTTGTGTTGTCCTTCCTGGCATGACCTTATTTTTAGATTAGATTTAGAATTTACCAGATACTGTAATCATGTTTATTAGCATCATTTGTCTGTTACTGAACCTTAATAGACAAACATGTTAATGTTTTAAAGAAGGGTTAAGTTATAAAACAAAATCCAAAGTTTTGAATTTCTCACAGAAAACTATCCAGGCTGAAAAGAGAGGGACAATTGCAAATCTACATTAACATGTAAATATAACGAAACTGATCAGCTAAACAAAAAGGCATTAACCAGAAAGGTAGCCCAAAGACCCATAGTTACTGTGGATGAGGTTCCTAGTTAAAGTTCGGACCTAATTTTAATTGAGAATATCTTGTCCCGCTCAGAGGAAACCACTGCGCGTTTGTTGGAGCGCCACGTACGAGTGAAAGGGGGAGGCGATGGGTGATGATAGACACACGTAATTAGTAATTCACTTCATTGCTTGGATTTTACAGCACCATGTTAAGTCCCTGAACTTCACATTTTAACAAAAAAGAAACGCAATGCGACTAGGATGTAACGAGTAACACGATGGTGTTGTAGAAATGTAGTGAAGTAGAAAGTACAGATACTTACTGTAAAATGTAGTGGAGTAAAAGTCAAAAGTATCCATTATTAAATCTACTTAAGTACAGATACACGAAAATTGTACTTAAGTACAGTAACAAAGTAGGTTATTGTACTTTGTTACTTCCCACCCCTGCAAACTGGTTCTGATTTTAATATAAAGTCTAGGACAGTTGAAAGAAATAAAATAATTAACAAAATTATGAGGCTCTCCAAAAAAAGTCCCTCAGATTTGTCTGATGTCGATAAAATAAATTTAGCCACTTTACAAGATGAGCACAAATGTAAATTTTCATCATTTTCACCTTTTTGTGCAGTTTTGGTTATGGAAATCAAACTCTATTTATCTACTACTTCTAAGAGTATGAACAAAAAAGCTGTAAACACATGAATTATCAGGTTCAACCTTAATAAAAGAAGATGAAAGACAAATGAATTGTATTTTACTCGCGAGGAGAACGGACAGAGACGTACTCAGTTACAATCTCTACACAACAAAACAACTTCACACAACAAACACAGCAAACATAAGATAATATATACTAAATATTTCTAACATGAATGTTGTAGATCTCTGAATATTTTTAATTTGTGTAATATCTTCTGTCTATTCTTTTTATTTTTCATACCAATGTATTTACTATTGAAAGCTACAACCCTGGCATACTTTATAATATATTGTGTTCTATTTCTTTTTTTGTTGTAATTGTAAGCAAAGATGATTATTAAAACAAAAATGTTTATCTTCAACCTGTCATAAAAATTTATGTGGCAGGTTGCGTTTACAAAATTTTTAATTTTCTTTATTAAATCTGAAAAGTGTGGGATGGATTTGTAGCTATAATAATTGATATAACATGTGTTCACGATATAGTTTGCTGCAGTCAAAGCTACAATTACAGTCTTTTCGTGTGTCTGTACCAGCTTTGCACATGTAGATTCACATATTTCTTTGTGCAAAAGCTCTAATATCAGATTGGATGGAGAGCCTATACAAACATTTTTTTTCCCTACAAGATTTCTGTAAGATTTAGCTCTTAGCTTTGACTGGGCTGTTCTAATGCGTTGCTATTTCATATCCAGTAGTCAGACTACAGTTACTTATCAAAATCATTTTTGTGTTACTGTGCGTTACTATTTTCTTTTGGAATTTAATTTTATTTCCTCTATCAGCAGTGACAGAAATGTAAACAATGGAGGGAAAAGAGAGAGATGCACATTTTGTTGGTAGAAAAACAGGAACTACTGTACTTTGGGTTTCTGTCGCCAAGTCCAATTATTATAAGTGGCTGTGGGCTTCTTTTTTTTTTTTTTTTTAAAGACATAAACCCCAGTATGTGTCTGACCTCCAATTACTTTTAGTCAGGCTCTCCCTGTCCATCATTTCCCGGATGATCCGTCCCACTGTGTCTTTGTTAATGTTAAGTTAATATATTACCTGTCAATTACGTTGAGCTATCCAGAACATTGGAAACATCGAGACTAATATGAACAGCACAATAAACTTGAAAACAGCCACGAACGAACGAGTCCGTAAAGTTGTGCAACTAAACACCATTATAATTATTAATATCAAGATTAGGGTTAAAATCCTTCTTAGAGTTTTCCAGAAAATAGTGGACCACACAAAAACATGCACAAATTACTAAAGTTTTTTTTTTTTGTACTGCAACCATTGAAAAAAATCTCCCCTTCAGTTCAACCTTATAAGTGGAGACACATTGTTGATGTTACCATTACATAAAATAGCTAACAATTAAGTAGTGGCAAAAATCAATGTAATTTTCACAGCGTTGTTGTTAGCAGCTGCTGAAAGTAACTAAAAAAGTTACTTTTAATGTAACTTAGTTACTTTCCAAATCAAGTAGTCAGTGATCTGAGTTACCTTTTCAAGGAGTAATCAGTAATCCGATTAAAGTTACTTTTTCAAAGTAACTATCACTGGCTGACAAACCCTACTGTTGAAATCATGAAAAGGTCTTTTTGTCTTCCTGAGAGATGTGTTTTCCTCCTTGATGATAGAATCCAGCAAGATTTATGATCCACTGGACTGAGAGCCATGAAATGTTGCCAGAATGGATCCATTTTCTTCAAGATGGACTTAAGTTCTTTTTCACATTTACATCATGAAGTTTGCCTGTGCACATCACTTCTGACCTCCCAGTACATCCTTAAAAGTGCATAACAGCATGTATTTTTTTAAATATATTTTGTACTTTGTAGTGTTAGACAATTAGACTTCGATCCATCATACTCAATATCTTTGACTATCCGATCAATAAAATAAGACACACCACTCTCTAAGGCTTTTATGATGCTGCTGTAACACCTTCAGCTCAGACTTCAATTGATTTTAAGGCATGTCAGGTTTGGAGTTTGTCATTTATTCACAAATCCTCAATTCTAAAATGATGAGAATGAGAATTAAGTAAACTAATAAATGAATATTATGGCTTTAATCCTGTAATTTAGACTTTGTTCTCATCACTGTATATTTTCATTTTTGTTTTCAGTATGACCCTAATACCCTGTCGTAAAGGCAAATACATGCACTACATGTGTTTTTCTTCATGAAATGCAGTTAGCATCAAAATGAAATTGCCAAATATTTGTTTGAATGCTGAACCTCGTTTCAAGTTTCAGTTTCATACTATGCACATAGTATTTGATTTGTCACTGAGCCAATGGGTGTTTTTTGTCGCTTGACAGTTTTTCAAATGCAAATGATGTTGAACCTGCACACAGACCACAAGCATCCTGTGCTGACTTCCTGTCTAACTGTGCTGCAAGATGATACACCAAGCAAACTTCTTGTGCAAGCCTCCTGTTTTTAACGCACTTCTCAGCTCCTCCTGTCTATTGTCAGCAGTAGTTAGTAAACACCTGGTGGAGCTGTGAGTCTGCTTAACTCATCATGCTAACTACTTGTCAGTCCAGCGTTTCCTCTACTATTATCAAGAGGGGGCGCCCCGTCCCACCAAGAAGATCAAGATATATCGTAACTATCGATGTTCACAGCTAATGTTATTGATTTTATCAGCCCAAGTTATGTCAGATCACGTTGTGAACGATTCCTGTCCCTACGTGGTTGCTCTTCTACTTGATGCATCTGTCGTTATCACAGGTAACTCCTTGCCTCTTGTGAGAGGAGAGTTAATACCCAATACAGCTGCAGCCCACAACAGAGTTCAGAGTTCAACATAGTTTTAAGTGGATTTATATGACGAGATTCACTTGGGATGGATGACCTTCATCCGAGTGACACACCTTGCTTCATTCCATAGGCTAGCGGCCAGAGTGAAGTTGGGTCCCACAGACCACACTCATTCACCGTCACTCTCCTGTTTTTCACTACGTGCTCTTGGAATTCGCCCAGGTTAAAATTTAGTGACTTGGATTTTGAGTAGTAGAGGTGTTGTTTTTTTCTTTGCTACCCTGGTGAAAAATAAATATACTAAGTATGTTAAATATTAGTATACTTGAGCATACTTTAAGTCAGACTAATCATGAGTATACTTCAAGTTCACTTAGGATTAGTTAATTTAAGTGTGACATTTTGGAACAACTAATTATGTGCTTAGTGTATTTTAATAGTATTTAAATCGTATTAAAGCAGAATTTAAAGTGTAGTAAGTGTACTTTCACGTACTTTTTTTGGAGCAACTTAAGTTACACTTGGTATACTTTAGGTATATTGTTTTTTATGTAATATAAACATGATTGATTAGTATATTTTGAGGTCACTATTTTTGTGATTGAATTACATTTAAAATATATTGAATTACATCTAAAATATATTTAGAATGTATTTTCAGTATGACTTTTCCTCTCCTACTCCCTCCCTGCCCTGCTTGCTCTGTTTTTGTCTTGTCTTTTTTTATATTTTTGGAGCCTTTCTTTGCAGATCTACAAATTTGCAAATCTACAAATTATGGATCTGGTCAATTGGTCTCTCAATGCAATTGATCAAATTTTCTTGACGGGAAGACTGGGCACAGGAGAGCCCTGTTGTCCTGCGGGGACACACCCGGCCGGACACAACCTGGATTTATTCATGATAACAGCAGCCTTTTCTCCTGCCTTTTACAACATGGCGCCACCCAAAGTTGGCACATTTAATGGACTTCTAATCCAACTTTTAAAGAAACTTCTCATTAAAAGTGTCATTATTTACTGAACATACTAACATGACACCTGTTCCTAATAATAATTTTTTTTTTTACTTTATTCATCCCAGCAGGGAAATTATTTCGCAGTTACAGCACACGACAGGAGCTGTGTCTGCAGGCAGCCAGCTGAGCCGGCGCCATTTTGTGAAGGAGGACATGCGGCAGAGGTCGTCGGGGCCGGGAGTCGAACCCGCGACGTCCGCGGGTCTAAGGCCTCCAAACGTGGGGCGTGCTAACCCGCTGCGCCACCACAGCATGCCCCAATAGGTGTTATGTCATGTTTATGACAGTGTCACACTAATATATAAAATATGTAATGCCAATATACTTAAAATGCATTCTAATCTAAATATATTTTAAATGTAATTCAATCACAAAAATAGTACACTCAAAATATACTAATTGTGAACGTTTATATTACATAAAAAGCAATATACGTAAAGTATACTAAGCGTAACTTAAGTTGTTCCAAAAAAGTACATAAAAGTACATTTTAAATTGTTCTTTAATACAATTTAAATGCTATTAAAATACAATAAGCACAAAATTAGTTGTTCCAAAATGTCACACTTTAAGTTAACTAATCCTAAGTGAACTTGAAGTATACACTTGATTAGTCTGACTTAAAGTATGCTTAAGTATACTAAAATTATACTAGTATACTAAAATTTAACATTTTAGTAAGATGTCTGTCTTAGTATATTTGTTTTTCACCAGGATGGTTTTGCTCATACAAATGAGACAAAGTCTTGTGGAGAGAAATGTTGAGGTCACAAACGTAGGTCCTACATAAGTTGTATTTGGCTCTCTCCCACTTCGCTCTTCTTTTTTTTCATGTGGGAAGGATCAAGATGGACTTCACTGTTTTTTTTGTCTGCTGGTTTTGCCATGTATGCTTTACCAAACTCCTGGTTGTACTTGGCCATCACATATTTCCAGTAGTCTGATGCCTCCAGGCTGACATCTGGACGAATGTCCCAGTGTGGGTAGATTTCCTTATAGTTTTTGTAAAGGTGCCATTCATCCTTTGTGGCACTGCAACAAAAAATCTTTCCACTGACAACCAGAGAAGAGCAGATGTCAGTCATAACCTGCTCTGTTCCCTCCCATCTATGCTCACCCAAGCCCTGTGGACGATGCAATGAAGCAAAATGTTCAGTGTGTAATTTTCCTCCTGCATCACAGGGTACGGCACAGAATGGACACTGCTGGCCACAACCAATCACTCTGTTGAAAAGCTCAACATGGGGTTTTACATGGAGATGACTGAGTTTGGTTTCAAAGGGTCTGTTCTGAATATCTGTCCTCAGAGCTTCTGCCATGTCCTTCACAGACACTGTGAGCCAGTGAGCGAACTGTTTCTGATCAGCATTGTTTAGGACCAGGAAGGCACCAAGAGCATTCTGGGAAATCACCAGTTTGTCACCAAGTTCTTTGCAGATCTCTTCAACAAATGTCTTCAGGCTGTCAGTTGCTATGGCCTTTTTGATGGCACCATTGATGCTGCTAATACTCGACTGCAGATGTCTGTCTTCAATTTCACCTAGAATAGACCCATCAGAAAAATGCTTTTTTATTCTGTCAGATATCTGGGATTTTAAATAATCTTCATAGGAACAGATGTAGTAAATGTTATAGCATAGACCAGCCAAGGCGTAATAATCAACAACAGGAATTAAGTTAATTATTGATATTTATTATTAAATACATGAAGGATTCCCGCTAGCTTTATCCGTTCGTTGTCAACCCAACATGGGGATCACACCAAACAGAATGTAAATATTCAGGGAAGTGCCACAAAATAAACAAAAAACAAAATGAATGGAAAAGTGGTCAGCCCGCCCTCACAAGTACTACAAGCAAAAAACAATCCTAACTGGGCGGACTAACAAAAAGAAAAAAAAAACAAACGCTAAAAAGGACAGCAGGAGGCAGTGCAAAATCTGTGAAACAAAAACACAAAAATTACTAAATGCATATTAAATCATTTTAATCAAATCAACCTAAAACACATTAAAACACTGCCTACCTGCATTGCATAAATCAACACTTCCAAATCAAATCTTGGTGTATCCAATCTGGTGCAACCCTAGCAAATAAAACAATATATAAACACACAATTCATTCGGCTTAAAAAGACCAATGTATAAAACCTACCTGCGGCGTCGAACACCCACACCCAGGTAACACTACCAGCCGAACACCATCAACAATGCAGTCCTGTATAAAAACACCATATCAGCACAACTTACCTAAAAGAATCACTTTAAAACAATTTCCCCCAACCTACCACAGCCAGCAAACAGCGTGGGCCCAACACACAGCTGGTCTAACACATGGAAAATTGACACCTGGCCACCACCCTTCCAGCTTCCCTTTTATGGAGGCACAGGCTGGAGAGAGTGCGACATCTAATGGTGCCACCTGTTACATAAAGGTAAAGTTCAAAATCATTCCTTGAAACAAGATCCATTAAAACAGAATATTGAAAAGACATTCGTGTGCTGAACTCTTCTCCTGTCAGCATTTCATCGATTATGTTGAGGCCCAAGGAATGATAGATGAAATCTTCCACAGCAGGTTTCAGACACTGATTAGTGAATTCTTCAGCTTTCTTCTGGCATTGGTCTCGTTTACAGAACACATCTTTGAAACCTGTACAAAATTTGTTTTTCTTTTTCTGCAAACATTTATAAGGATCTTTTTCTTGTATAAAGTCTTCATGCATCTTCTGAAACGTCCTGGCTGCAAATCCACATACAGTATGTGTTGTTTCAGAGACACCTCAAACTCTATGTCAGTGTCAACCTTAGCATTGCTCAGCTTCTCATCAATGATGTGAAGAATCTCCTGGATGTAAGTGTCGTGATAATTAGTTTTTCTCTTGATTTTATCACTAATACAATCATTGCAGGAGGATATGATGCTGTCAGCGGTTTCTTGCCTGGCCTTTATAGAATCTGTCGAGTTCCACCATCCTGTTAGTTTGTGTTTGATTTTTTCTCTCCGTCCTTTGGGTTTGTATGTAAAAGGCTCCAGTCCACAGTCTTTGAGGTTTTTGTTACTCAGCAGTTCACATGCATGGCTTCCCTTAGGAGAAAGATTTGTTTGTAACTGATGGGACACACTGGTGAAGATATTTGAAGTCTGTTGTTCAGAGAAGGCCAAGGTTTCCAGTGTTTCAGTCCACATCTTATCAAAATTTTCATCAAGCTCTCTGTCAGTCATTTTAACTTTTTTCTTACGACATTTATCAAATAAAGCACAAACTGCTTTCTCAATTTTGTCTGTACAAGTGGCCCTGATTTTGTCGAGTTCTTTCAATCCCTCTTTAATGTCAGCTGTTGTTATGATCTGATTGAACACTGATCTTTCAGTTTGTCGTCGAAGACTCTTTATGCTGTTGGACAATTCCTCTCTGTATCCTTAAACCAGATAAACATGACCTTCTGGCTGATCAAAGTATTTCTTCAGATTCTCAAGGATCTTTATCTCCCACTTGGTCAGCTCTGTGGTTGCTTCACTTTTCAACTCGGTCATGAATTCATTCATATCAGATATTTCAGATGTTGCAGCAAATGAACCAAAATTGGAAATTCTTGTTTCTGCTGTGGTAACCCATTTGTACATTTCCTTTTTGAACTCCCACTCCCATTGGTTGTACTCTGTGCAGAGCCTCATGTAAGCATCAGCCACCAGGCTGTTTCTGAAGCTGAAGATGAAGTTTTCATGTTTTACTGCGTTCCACAGGCTGGTTATCCACTCTCTGAACTCCAAGATGTTATTAGAAGTTGACTCACACTTTCCCAGCTGTTGGATGATGTTTTTCTTGAGTTCATAGACAGTCTCACTGTATCCTGCATTGACTGGAGCCATTGGTGGGTTTCCATTCCAGAGTCCAGGAATGTAGCAGTTCCCAGTGTCTGGATTATACTCCATCACATCAGTGAAACTCTTGTTTTCCTCTTTCTTCTCCATTTTAGCTGCTGCCTGGGTCATCTCATTCAGCTGTTCTAACAGCAGCTTCCTGTCTCTCAGGTTCTTCTCATGAGCTGAAACATCAGAAACGTTCTGGTGAACAAACTGACATTGAGGCTTTTTGCCGACCTCCTTCATCCTGAGGAAAGCATGCACCACTATCTGCAGGATGTCTTTCATCTCTGTTGAATTCTCCATTGCAATATTGATAATGGTGATGTCACTCAGACCAACAACAAGTGTTGCCAGCTCATTGTCATGCTCATGGCTGTTGTCCAGCTGTGCTAGCTCTGGTGACTTTAAGCCTTCAGTGTCGATGATCATCATGAAGTCACAGTTGAGAACTTTCTTGAAGTCTTCATTGACTTTGATGAGCAGCATGAAGGCACCTCTAGTGCATCGACCACTGCTGACTGCAAACTGAACTCCAAACATGGTGTTAAGGAGAGTGGACTTCCCTGTGCTCTGAACTCCAAGAACTGTGACGACCAGGATCTTTTTCTTTGGAGACACCAAGTCATTGAGCTGAGAGAGAACATCACTCACCCATCTGAGAGGAATGTTGGAAGCATCTCCATCTACAAGCTCAAGAGGAAATCCATCCAGCAACAACTGAGCACAGAGTTTGGGCAGCTGTTGCAGCTGTTGACGTGATTTATCTGTTTCTGGAAGGTAAAGAGAAGCTTCATAGATCTGACCCATTTCACGGAAGAAGTGCTCAACTCCCAGTGAGCTGCTGGAAAGTTGTTGGTCAATTTCTTTGATCTCTTGTTTGTTTTCAGAATCTTTGCATTTTTCCTTATAAAGTTCCCGAGTCCAGAAAGTTCTGTTCTAGACAAGTTGTCGAGGTTCATTCTCATCCATTTCAGAAAGTAACACCTTTCTCTATGTGGGCTGGATATTGCACTAATGAAGCATGTCATTACACTTGACATTGCATAGGAATTTTGTTTTTTACGTTGCTCTTCTCTTTTCTTTTTAAGATTGCTCTTATAGTTTTCTATATTTTCAGAACCAACTTTTCGGAGACGAAATTCTTCCTTTCCCAAAAATGTCAGTTCCTTCCATATTTGACCTTGCAAAGGAAACTGATTTTCTTTGAATTGAAAAGTATCTTATATCTCTGCAGTGATGGCATCTGCATTTTTCTTTCCAGCCTGGCACTCTGGAGAATCTTCATCAACTGGAATTCCCAGTTCATGAGCAACTTCAGCCATCTGCTCTACTGACATCTTCAACCGTGGTTTGGTAAGTACACTGCTCACAGTTTTCTTCAAAGATTTGACAAATTCTGCATCATTTGTTTTGTTAGTTTTTATAATTATATTGTTTTTTGTCAAGTTCAGCTTGGTTGCTAGTTTCTTCAGAACATCTGGAGTAAGGCTCCTGTTCTGTTGGTTTCCCACCAAGAAGATTTGAGCTTTATGGTTTTTGTTTGTCAGCAGTTCACACTCAGAGTCCAGCTGGTCAAAGAAAACAAAAACTGCAGCGGATATTTGACACAAAAAGGAGAATTGAGTTTCAAATGAAGCAACGTCTCCACGAAGGTTAGCTATAGCAACTGGTTCACTGAAGATGTCCATGTTTTTGTTTCCACAGGGAAGGTACCAGGTCATTTCAGTCAGTCCATTGGATATTCTTCTCTGAATGTCTCCAGACTCCATGTTGTGGTGAACAAAGGTGTCATGGTATTGCTGAGAGTTACTCAGAAGTTTATTGAGGATCTCTGATTTGGACAGAGAGCACTCACCCAGTCTCACAAATGAGATCATTGGAAGTTCAGAAAGAACTATTCTTTCTTCTATGAAGCCTTTTGATTCTGAAAGATTTGAAGGTCTGTACTTCTTAACAATGTCTCTCATGGCCCACAGCATGAGGGTGCACTGCTGTGTATCACAGTTAGGAAGCAGCAGAGGAACAGAGAACTGACACATGGACATTTTTAGAGCCAATTCTTGATGAACAAAACCATCAGAACACAAAAGGAGAGCAGTCATTATATCAAGAGGATTAAATGTTTCAGTTTCATTTGGGCTCTCAAACAGATCCTCAAAATTGCTCTCTGTACTCTCTGATTCATCATCACAGTTTGACTCAGAAGATTCATTACTCAAGTCACATGATACACCTTTTACGTTCCTAGCAGTCACATTAACCATCACTAATTTCTTGAGAAAATTCAACGGGATATTTGATTTACAGTCGCCCAGGTTATCAGTGATCGTCTTCTCATCAATCCCAAGTATTTTGCTTAATGATAACTTCTCTCTGTGGTACTGCTCCAAGCCCAAATCTTCCAAAAGCCTCTCAAGGTTGGTCTCTGTGAATGATAAAGATACATCAAGTTTTTAATGTGTATGGGTGTGAATTCTAATTAAATACTATTTTTAACTTCAGCATTGCAGATTTTATTTTTGCATCGTAGAAAAGAAACATTGTTCTACAATTGAAACTAATGATGTTTTATTTGCCAACGTAAAAGGGACATATCTTGCAAAATATTTTTTTAGCATTTAATTACATTTTATTTTGTGCTTGGAGTCTCTAGTATTGCATAAAAGTTTAATTTAATCTCAACATAGATATATTTATATTCTGTTAGGGTCTTATTTTTCAATTTGTTAATTTTTTCTCTATTCGCTATTACATCTTTTGAACTATTACGTCACAGTATTTTTTGAGGAACTGCTAAACAAGGTTATGGTTTAGCATGGTTTTCAATTTTGTAAAGATGCCAATTTTATTTCTTGCATTAATTTTCAAGTCCAAGGTTTAGGGTTAGGGCTCAATGATGCCAAAGCTGTAAGTGGATAAATGAGAATATTCGGTTGTTGGGCATATTAACTCACACATTACACCATTAAGCAGCATCATATTCTCTTTGAACTGCCTGGTTGAATTTATTTTTCTTGGAAATGTACAAACAAGAGTATGGAAAGTTCTCTTTGTTTGCGTTAAGGACTACAAGGACCAGAACTTCAGCAATCTCCGCTCCCATGAAGAAAGATTCAGAGTAAGACTTTGTTTGATTGGGGCATCCGTTCCTTCTATCTATGGAAATGACATACACATCAAACAATGAGCTGCAAATAACACTAAAATGACAAACTTTATTTTAGCCAAGAATTTATTGCGTGTTGATATGACAACTTAGCCATTGTTTTAATTGCAGTAACATTGTGCCTTCTGTTTATGTTAGTGCTGTGTCCCTGCTAATATAAACATACCTACTTAAGACAAACTACTTATCTTGAGTAGCCATGTTCTTAGCTACTTAAGGACCTAACCCAGGGGTCTCAAACTCCAGTCCTCAAGGGCCGCTGTCCTGCAGTTTTTAGATGTGCCACAGGTACAAAGCACTGGAATTAAATGGCTTAATTACCTCCTTCTTGTGTAGATCAGTTCTCCAGAGCCTTGATAATGATCTAATTATTCTATTCAGGTGTGGTGCAGCAGAGACACATCTAAAAGTTCCAGGACAGCGGCCCTTGAGGACTGGAATTTGAGACCTCTGACCTAACCCGTACAGAGTCTTTCGAATAGTCTTATTACATCAACATTGTTTTTGCCATTTTTGTATTAAGGACTATATGATCCAAATGCATTCAGTGACATTTTTGTGCTAGTTTTTGCCAACTCTTGACCTATGTATAGGCCCTGTTTCTAAAATGTGTTCATTCATGTGGTAGTAACATTCCAAATAGAAGTTAAATAAATAATTTTAAAAAATGATCTTGAAGGAATACTGAGAGCAGAGGTTGCGCTAGACTTTTTTCTTTTCCGTTATTTAGACTGACGACGTCAAAAATATCCTGTCATATTCCATTTTTATCTTTGAATTTTTAAATGATATTGACAGAGGCTAATCATTTTAAATGAAAGTTTTATGTGGTTTAATTAATGTTCGACAAGTTGAACAGAGAATCCAGATCCCATCACACATTAATCAAGCAGATGAACATATCTAACGTTTTCTGTACCTGCATGCTCTCGCCCTCAAATTTAATCAAATCCAAAAACTTTCATTGTTATGATATGATCTTTGTTATTAAATGCATCACAGATGGAGGGAATACATGTTTAGCTCCTGTTTCTGAAGCATGAGGGCATTCTCAGTGGTTTGGAATAATGCAAATGCAATTGGTTTTGATCTGTTTTGTTGTTTTTTTTAATGTACTGCCTTTCATTTAAATAAATTTCAAATTTCCAAGATCACTTCCAATTTTTAGGGTTATCTTTTTAACAAATGTGTGCAGGATGACCAACAATCCCTTCTTAATACCAGGCAAAAAAAATAGTTTTAGTTCAAAATACATTAATAAATTATGTATTTTTTTTGTTTTGTTTCACAGTCAACTTTGTTGCTAAAGTGACACATAATGCTTACTTTGTGTTTTCCTTTCTTCCTCAAGGTTTTGTTTTCCAGGCAGGTCACTGATTTCTGTCCAGTCATTTGTCTCTGTTGTCTCTTGTAACGTTTCTTCCTCCCTGCAGTTGATCACAATGTGGTTCTCCATTTCACCAACAGGAGTCTCCAGAGGCTGAGAAATTAACTCATGGCTGATCTTATACTGTGTTGTCTTAACATGACGGCAAACAGCTGTGAAGATAATAACAACAATCATAACAATACCTGAAGAATCAGACTGCTCATTGTTCTTTGTCAAATTGAATGCACTGACCTTTACCATCTGTACCCGTTTCATGATAATCAGCTTCACAGTCGGCACATGTTGTTGATCCTGGGTCCTTTTCTTCTTCACAGTAAAGATCCACAAATGAATCTTCAGTACAAATAACATAAAAATATAAGACTACATATTTTTCAGTCTTATAATGGGTACAATATTTTTCATCACGTTTTTCTACAAAGTAGCTGCTCACCTCCATTGTAGAAAATGACTCTAATACTACTTGTTACAGTCACTGACCTCTAGGAACTCTCTTCATGAGAGAGCTTTTTCTTTGTGTTTCAGCTTTACCTGGCTGCCACAGGTGCAATGTGTTGGAGCTCGTCAGCCACATCATAAAGAGCTACAACCAGAGATGTCAGATCTCTTTTCTTCTTTCCTTCCTGATGTGATCTTGTCTGTGAGCTGATTGTTTGTGGAGACTTTGGATGGTTTTGCTGTGAGCATTTTTATGAAGCATCAAGTGTATAACTAAAGTTTTGTTTCTATTCACACTGGAAGCTGGTAGGGGTTCTCTGCCATTTTGTTTAACTGTTTTCTCCTGTTTTTTGGTTAGTCGGGGAGATCAGGTATTGTACTTTCTTTTTAGTTCTCTTCTAAAAAGTGTTTTTATTTTATATTTAAAAGGGGGATGCTTTGTTTGTTGTTTTTTCCTGGGAGACCCTGAAGCTTAAAGTTTCCCTGTGCTTGTTGTCTACTGTGATTGAGATTTTACTTCAATTGTAAATTAAACTATATTTTGCTACTGACACCAACTGTTTAGGATACTTTTTTTGTGTTACATCCAGTGCCAGAACTTACCCTTACTGGTCTTGGGGGTGATTGTAACACTACTTCATCATTTTTCCTGTATTTGTTTTGCTTGGGCACAGCATTGGTACTGGCTTTAGTGTATGTGCAGATTAATTTTCTGATTTTTAAAATTTTCTCTGCAAAGAACCTGAAAAACTTGCTGCAGGCAGCATTAGATTGAAATTCAGGTGGTAACGTCACAGGAGGGTTTGTGATTCTGTCAACTGTTGCAAATAAAGCTCGAGCATTGTTAATGTTTTTGTTTATGACATCTGCAAAGAAAGCTTCCTTTGCATGTTTTAGTGTTGAGTGAACAAACATGCTGGTAGAGACCCGCCCCAAAAGGCAGTTCTACAAAGTACCGACTCAGCGGGGCTGTGATAGTAACAACAGATTAGGATAATAAAAATGCCACTGCCTGAAAAACAGAGTCTACTTCTTAATGTGGTTGTCATTTTCAAATTAAATTCACTGACCTTCATCATCTGTAGCAGCCTTTTGATAGTCAGCCTCACAGTCAGTGTATGCTGAAGGAGGGCCCTCGTCTTCCTCACCATAAATATCCTCTGAGTTGTCAGATCTGGGCTCCTTAAAACAAAAATATATAATTTAAGTATCGCGTAGATGGATGGACAGTGATATAATTTTCATTATATTTTGGACATTCATAATGTGGCTATGTACCTCCATTGTGGGTCAAACTCTTGAACATTCAGCTTCTCTCTGAAAGAAAAGGACAAAATATTGAAACATTTGTTTTGATAAGTGAAAGAGTAGCAGCATTATCTTCCAGTTCCTATTTTTTCTTTTCCTGTCTGGTAGTGTGGCACTCAGAATTGTTGAATGATTGTCAAGGAGAGGCTGAATAGATGCACTTTCTCAAGTAGAGCATTACAGCTTTTGCTATTATAATGCATATATATATACAGTATATATATACTGTGTATATATATATATATAAGGGTGTCGGTCTGGGACATTTACCCACCAGGGTCGTGGCAGCAGAACCATTGAGTCTGTCTTTGTTTTACAGATAAAAACTGTCTATCAGTCCTGAAAGTAAAGAGAAAAGAATAAACATTTAGCTTAAAGTTTAACTGCATTGGTGCCATGACAACTTAATAAGCTGAACATCAGAGTGCACACATTTGGACCATCACAGCACCTTTATTAAAACATCAACTTTTATCACTATATACAGCGTGATGATAGTTATAATGAAAGAATCCATAAATCATAATGCATGTAAAATCCAGCAATGTCAAAAAGATGATCAATTCCTAACTGTTCTAAGCATTTAAATCAGAAAACAGGAATTCACATACATATAATTTTAATCTTTTTGAAACAGGAAAACGTATATAGTGTTTTTTTCCAGAAACCTTTCACCACAAAACAACTAGCTTAACGTAAAACATAACTCAACAAACCCTGTAAACGACGGTGACTGACCATCTGGAGCACATTGATTAACATTAATTTGATATTTTATGTTTTATCAGCAGCTGATTCAAAATGAAGTTCCAGTAAATCTGTTGGGCATCACACGTGTGAATTAGTTTCCTGTCTTTTAGCCCTGATAATATCAGAGGTTAGTATAACAAGTGAATATTGACTCTTTTATTTCGTGTTTTAAATCAATCAACAAAACAGTATAAATAACTTACCGTAGCAGAAGATTTGTTTGAGGACCGGCTGTTTTTCATTAAAAACAAAAGTCCCTCTCCTTCTTCTAACAGAACTGCAGGACTGCAGTGCAGACGTCCTTTTGTAACCTGCTGAAAAACACTTTCACTTTCATAAACACGTTTTTCAGTTGTTTCTTGTAAATCACATGGTTTCCATTACATGGTCATTCCAGCTCTGCTGTTGGGATACATTTTTAAAAGAACTGCAGCTAATGTCTACGACGTTACGACAGAGTACTAGCTAAAAAAAATAACAAAATAAAATAAAAATAAAAATACTTGCATGCAGAAAGAAATTTCTCTTTGCACAGTTTTCTGAGTCATTGTCCAAAGTCGCCCCCTGTAGGTCGGTAGGAACAACAATCCAACAAATTGAATTGTAAAACAGATTTACGGTAATATGTTGAAAAATTACATCTTAACATTGTTAGTAACCAGATTCTTCTACCTTAAATACCCTACAAATAAAAATAAGAAAATAATATATATTTGTTAGTACCGTGTCATTATAGTAGAGACATCTACAGTCTTGGGTATTCTGGATGACTTTTTCAAATAGACTTTTACTGCACCGTCTGTCTGTCTGCCTCAGTGTCATTGCTGTAAAGTTCTCCTCTACCATTATCAGAAATAGTTTAGTTTTTCTTTCACTGTTCATCTCACTGCTCACAATATCCCAAAGAAAGAGAGACAAGCAGTGCAAACATGTTCAGTTCCTTTATTGTCCCCCAATGGGGGTTTTTATTTTCTAGCCAGGCATTTCAAACATACAAAGCAACATGAAATAGACAATATTAAACACAGATAAAGCATACAAGCACCAATTCATTTATATGCAATGGAGATTGTGAAAAAATTACAATGATTGGTCAGAAAAAAGTGGGTAATATGTGCTTTATAATTTAGACCTTTCAGTCTGCCTCAGAGTACTGACTTACACCAATCAGCTGGTTTGCTGCTTTGGCCTGTATTTGCACCCAACTACAAGTATTCAAGAAAATATTTAAACTGTAACAAGTCATTATCTAACATCTTATCTTTCCAAGGTTGCAAATCTTAAATTTAATACTTTTATTCAGTGTGAATCTGTATGACATTGTGTCTTTTAATGAGAATGAGAAAAGTAGAGAGAGAGAAAGAGAAAGACTGCAAATCACAGAAGTACAAAAACTGGATTAACAAAGTATATGAACCTAATGTTTCAAGGAAGAAGCATTCTGTGTTTCTACTGAACTGTATGATTCAGAGATCATATATAATCTCAACAAAGAACTTGTAGGTCACTTAAAAAAACATCTCTAATTAAGTGATCCATTTGCAGAGGTTCTAATGATACCAGTTACAAAATATTTTGAAGGTTCATGAAAGGATCCAAACTGATCAGGCAGTGAGAAAGACTTACTACGATGTTCAAATCTTTATATTTTGAAGTTTAATAAATCAAATTAATAAAATGTTTGGGTGAACATTTTTGGAGGATTCGTGGAGTGTTTGTTTTTATTTTGAAAAGGAAAATAACCTGCTACTTCATTATTGTGGATCATTTTACCATTGTAAAAAAATACTCATAAACATTATTTATTAATTTTTCATTGAATTCTCTTTTACTTTTGATGGAAATGTGCTGTGCAGTGTTTTTGTTCATATGTGTAAACAAAACATCCAGCAGGTTATGTTCATAAATCATTAACTCACTGTATCTATAGTCAATCAATTCTGCTAAGGATTAGATGAATTTTATGCTGTAACACCATAAAATGCTTCATTTTTTAACAAAACAATGAAATCAGAAAAGACTAACTTGTTTTTCACTGAGACACTAAACAAATAGAAAATCTTGTTAGAAATCTTTTTGACTGAATATAATATTAATTTAGATGTGTGTGAAATAAACACTACACAATATCCCCGATGGAGGAGCAGTTTGACCTTTAGTGCAAAATCTGCAACTTTTTGTACTTTATACTGGATTCAGAAAGACTTGAGAGTAACCAAACTGTTAAATATTGAAAAATGTTTTAAAGCGATTATACTTTTATTACTTTGGAAGTTACTGTATTTTAGTAAAACAGTGATGTTAATATCCGAGATAAACTCAACATAAGACCCAGAACTAGACATTGGTAAAAACTATATCCTTATGATTGTGGCAAGATGATAAAATGGGAACAAGACATGAAATATTTGTGGAAACAAAACATATGGAAATGACTGATGTCATGAAGAGTGTTTGACATTGAATATATCAATCACACAAAGGAAATATATATAAGAATATTTATTTCATAACATTTCTGGACCCATACAGCAAAAATAACTAAAATAAAACTAATATGACATCAATCTTCATTCAATTAAGTTTATTGTTCTCATGCTAATTAGAGATAGAACAATAGTAATCACAAAGTATTTTAGCATACAAAGCAGATGCATTTAATATATATGCAACATATAATCAGTTCAACCACATCATATGGACAGAATTAAAGTTAAATATATTGTAATTTGACTCAAATTACATTTTCTATGTAAAGAAACTCAGCAAAATGCATCCAGTGATTGACTTTGCAGCAATCAGTTTGCTGAATGATGTAATGACACCGGAGAGTTGATTGAATCAATTTGTTAATGATGAACAATTTGTTCTCACTAAAAGTCTCCAATTATCAATCTAATGTAGTGGCGCATTTATACAACTTTTAGAGTGTAAACATTTTCACACAAGAAAATATTAGTTTTCTTTGACTAAAATAAAATTACGTTTCTTAGTCAAAAAAATTAAGAATAGAATGAACAAATTATAAATGATCAAAAGAAAAAAGAAATAAATAATAAGTAGCTATAGTAAAATAAGATGAAGCCACTTATGTTGTCTTCAGTGGAAAGGATAAGTTCAGCGTGGAAAACAGAGGGGCTTTCAAAAAAATTTAAAAAAGGAATAAAATACTTTACATGCAAGAACCAGTTTTGTTCTTACATCTAAACATGAATTATGGTTTCACTTGATGTTGAATGATTTCTTGAGGCTTTCCTCTGCCTGTTCTTTTGTGATTCTCTTCCAAGCATCAGGAATGTCAGCAGGCTCTGCATCATATGCTTCAGCAAATTCCTCATTGAATGTGGCCATCACATATTTCCAATAATTTGATGCTTGATGACTCACATCTGGAGGAATATTCCAGTCTGGGTAAATCTCCCTATATTCTTTGTAAGGATGCCATTCACCCTTTGTGGCCCTGCAGTGAAAATATTCGTCACTCATAACAAGAGAGGAGCAGATGTCAGTCGTGAGCTTTTGTGACTCATCCCACATGGCCCAACCTAAACCCTCTGGTCGATGCATGGAAGCAAAGTGTTGAGTGTGGTTTTCTCCACCTGCATCACAGGGAACTTTGCAGAATGGACACCTTTTGCCACAACCAATCACTCTGTTGAAAAGCTCATTCTCTGGTTTTATGTGAAGCTGCGGGAGTTTTGTTTCAAACTGTGTGTTTTTAAACTTTTCTCTAAGAGCTTCTGTCATTTCCTGCACACATTCTTTGAGCCAGTGAGCAAACTGTTCCTGGTCAGCATTGTTCAGAACCATGAAGGCATCAAGAGCATCCTGGGAAATTACCAGTTTATCACCAAGTTTTGTGCAGATCTTGACAACAAATGTCTTCAGGCTGTCAGACTTTTCTGCTGTTGCCTTTTTAAAGGCAGTATCTATGTGGCCCATGCAGAACTTAAGATGTTTGTCCTCCAATTCACATATTGTAGACTGAGAGGAGAAACTCTCCCTAATTCTCTCAGATATCCACCAATTTACATAATCTTCATATGAGCGAATGTAACTCTTAAAGCTTTCAAAGTCACTTTTTGAAATCAGATCCAATAAAATTGAATACTGGAAGGACATTCGTGTGCTGAACTCCTCTTTTGTCTTTATTTCATCAACAATATCAAGACCAAGAGAACGATAGATGAAGTTTTCCACAGCAGGTTTCAGAATTTGGTTTGTGAATTCTTCAGCTTTCTTCAGGCATTGATCTCTTTCTTGAAACTCATGTTTGAAATCTGTGCAAAACCTTTCCTTGTGTTTCTGCAGAGATTTATAAGGATCATTTTTTTGTATAAATTCTTCATGAATTTTCTGAAACTTTCTGGCTGCAAATCCACAGATGTGTTGTTTCAGAGGCACTTCAAACTCAATGTCTATGTCAACATCAGCTTTGTTCAGCTTCTCACCAACGATGTGAAGAATCTCCTGGATGTAAGTATCATGATAATTGTTTTTTCTTTTGATTTGATCACTAATACAGTCATTGCAAGCAGATATGATGCTGTCAGCAATTTCTTGTCTTGCCTTTACATGATCTGTCCAGCACCACGCTCCTTTTCCCTGGTCTTTGATGGTGTCATTCCTTCCTTTAGGTTTGTATGTAAAAGGCTCCAGTCCACAGTCTTTGAGGTTTTTGTTACTCAGTAGATCACATGCACGGCTTCCTTTGTGTGAAAGATTTGAACGCAACTGATGGGACACACTGGTGAAGATATTTGAAGATTGTTGTTCAGAAAAAGACAAGGTTCTCAGTGTTTCAGTCCACATCTTATCAAAACTTTCATCAAGCTCTTGGTCTGTCATGTTAGCTTTTTTCTTATGACATTCATCAATTAAATCACAAACTGCTTTCTCAATTTTTTCTGTATCAGTGGCCCTGATTTTGTCGAGTTCTTTCAATCCCTCTTTAATGTCAGCTGTTGTTGTGATCTGGTTCAACACTGATCTTTCAGTTTGTCGTCGAAGACTCTTTATGCTGTTGGAGAAATCCTCTCTGTATCCTTCAACCAGATAAACATGACCTTCTGGCTGTTCAAAGTATTTCTTCAGGTTTTCAAGGATCTTTGTTTCCCACTTGGTCAGCTCTGTGGTTGCTTCACTTTTCAACACAATGATGAATTCATTCATGTCAGATATTTCAGATGTTGCAGTAAATGTACCAAAACTGGAAATTCTTGTTTCTGCTGTGGTAACCCATTTGTACATTTCCTTTTTGAACTCCCACTCCCATTGGTTGTACTCTGTGCAGAGCCTCATGTAAGCATCAGCCACCAGGCTGTTTCTGAAGCTGAAGATGAAGTTTTCATGTTTTACTGCGTTCCACAGGCTGGTTATCCACTCTGTGAACTCCAAGATGTTATTAGAAGTTGACTCATACTTTCCCAGCTGTTGGATGATGTTTTTCTTGAGTTCAAAGACAGCCTCACTGTATCCTGCATTGACTGGAGCCATTGGTGGGTTTCCATTCCAGAGTCCAGGAATGTAGCAGTTCCCAGTGTCTGGATTATACTCCATCACATCAGTGAAGCTCTTGTTCTTCTCTTTCTTCTCCATTTTAGCTGCAGCCTGGGTCATCTCATTCAGCTGTTCTAACAGCAGCTTCCTGTCTCTCAGGTTCTTCTCATGAGCTGAAACATCAGAAACGTTCTGGTGAACAAACTGACATTGAGGCTTTTTGCCGACCTCCTTCATCCTGAGGAAAGCATGCACCACTATCTGCAGGATGTCTTTCATCTCTGTTGAATTCTCCATTGCAATATTGATAATGGTGATGTCACTCAGACCAACAACAAGTGTTGCCAGCTCATTGTCATGCTCATGGCTGTTGTCCAGCTGTGCTAGCTCTGGTGACTTTAAGCCTTCAGTGTCGATGATCATCATGAAGTCACAGTTGAGAACTTTCTTGAAGTCTTCATTGACTTTGATGAGCAGCATGAAGGCACCTCTAGTGCATCGACCACTGCTGACTGCAAACTGAACTCCAAACATGGTGTTAAGGAGAGTGGACTTCCCTGTGCTCTGAACTCCAAGAACTGTGATGACCAGGATCTTGTTCTTTGGAGACACCAAGTCATTGAGCTGAGCGAGAACATCACTCACCCATCTGAGAGGAATGTTGGAAGCATCTCCATCTACAAGCTCAAGAGGAAATCCATCCAGCAACAACTGAGCACAGAGTTTGGGCAGATGTTGCAGCTGTTGACGTGATGGATCTGTTTCTGGAAGGTAAAGAGAAGCTTCGTAGATCTGACCCATTTCACGGAAGAAGTGCTCAACTCCCAGTGAGCTGCTGGAAAGTTGTTGGTCAATTTTTTTGATCTTCTGTTTGTTTTCAGAATCTCTGCATTTTTCCTTGTAAAGCTCCCTGAGGCCAGAAAGTTCTGTTCGAGACAAGTTGTCGAGGTTCATTCTCATCCATTTCAGAAAATAACACCTTTCTCTATGTGGGCTGGATATTGCACTAATAAAGCATGTCATTGCTTTGGACAATGCAGAATCATTTTGCTTTTTCCTCAGTTCTTTTCTCTCTATTTGAAGTTTGCATTTGTAATTTTCAATGTTTTCTGAACCAACTTTTCGAAGACGAAATTCTTCCTTTTCCAAGCAAGTCAGTTCCTTCCATATTTTATCTTGTAAAGGAAGTTGATCTTCTTTGTATTTCATTATGTCTTTAATCTCTGCAGTGATTTTATCAGCTTTCATCTTTCCATCTTGGCACTCTGAAGAATCTTCATCAACTATGATTCCCAGTTTATGTGCAACATCAGCCATTTGATCTACAGACATTTTCATCTGTGGGTTTTTAACTACATCACTGATCATTTTTTTCAATTTTTTGACAAAGGTTGCTTCATTTATTAGTTTGTTTTTTGTAATGATATTGTTTTCAGTCAAGGCCAGACTTGTCACTAATTTTTCTACAGAATCAACTCTGAAGTTTTTGCTCTGTTGGTTTCCCACCAAGAAGATCTGAGCTTTGTGGTTTTTGTTCATCAGCAGTTCACACTCAGAGTCCAGCTGATCGATGAAAACGAAAACTGCAGCAGATGTCTGACATAAAAAGGAGAATTGAGTTTCAAATGAAGCAACGTCTCCACGAAGGTTAGCTATAGCAACTGGCTCACTGAAGATGTCCATGTTTTTGTTTCCACAGGGAAGGTACCAGGTCATTTCAGTCAGTCCATTGGATATTCTTCTCTGAATGTCTCCACACTCCATGTCACGGTGAACAAAGGTGTCATGGTATTGCTGAGAGTTACTCAGAAGTTTATTGAGGATCTCTGATTTGGACAGAGAGCACTCACCCAGTCTCACAAATGAGATCATTGGAAGTTCAGAAAGAACTATTCTGTCTTCTATGAAGCCTTTTGATTCTGCAAGATTTGAAGGTCTGTACTTCTTAACAATGTCTCTCATGGCCCACAGCATGAGGGTGCACTGCTGTGTATCACAGTTAGGAAGCAGCAGAGGAACAGAGAACTGGCACATGGACATTTTTAGAGCTAATTCTTGATGAACAAACCCATCAGAACACAGAAAGAGAGCAGTGATTAAATCAAGAGGATTTAGAGAGTCGTCCTCATTTGAACTGGCAAACCAATCATCAGAATCAACTGTTATAGCTGTTGCTTTCGCCATCATTAGTTTATTAAGAAAATACCATGGAACATCTGATTTACGCTTTGGAGGCTCATCATTGATGGTCTTCTCATTGATCTCCAGTATCTTGCTGAGTGACAGCTTCTCCTTGTAGAACTGATCCAATCCCAGATCCTCCAAAAGCATCTTCAGTTTATTTCCTGTTCAAAGATAAAGATAGTTATCTTTTTTATCATTAATTTTAAATCCAACATAATTATTTCTTTTAAATGTTCATTGATTCCTTCCATTGTTTTATTGTCTATCTGCTCTGTCTTCTCAAATTCTCTGTTACTCAACCAGGTTCTGCTGGAGGTTTCATCCTTTTAAAAGGGGAGGTTTTCCTCTCCATTGTCACTTTGTTTGCTTTGTATGTTTTACTTAGTTCAAAGTAGTGCGCTACACGCAAATGTGAGTGAAGAGACGTGTGAGTAGCCAGACTGGTTTGGTCAGGGCCAAATGTAGCTTTAAAAACCACTGCAGTTAGAGCAGGCGGCCCATTCACAGGGGCTTCGGACCTGGATGTGGCGTTCCTGTGTTCGATTCCCATCCTCGGTTCCTTTGCTGCATGTCTTTGCCTGCACTTTGTTCTCTGCCAAAAAAAGTTATTTATAGAGAAGAGCACCATGATGGACGCTTGGATGAAACCAAGGTAGTCGGCCGTCTATTATTGCGAATTATCCTTACACCAAGCACAACCAGTTTCTAGTTAACATTTCTATATTATGTTTGAAATTAAATTACTTTTAAACTTTTTTGAATATGAAAACCTTGGAACGTTATTAGTTTGGTTTGAGACATTAAAGCATTTTTTCAAACAATTTTTGTAAACCTGCAGTTTTACGTTTCAAGCTTACAACGTGAAGCATATCGATTAAACAAAGTGTGATTAATCTAATTAATTTTTTAATCAATAAACAACACTAAACCAAATAAAATATTTGTATGTCTTTATCAGGGTAAAGATAAATTCATTTGTTTGACAAATGGATCACAGTTTCAAATAAATTTCACATGAATACATATCTATTTGGGGACGTCTTGATTTATTTCATTCTTGCACATTTGGCTGCAGTAAACAATGTTGGTATCATTTTTTACTGTGGTTTATGTAGCATTTTATGAGATTTATGGACTGAACTTTTCTGTAGCAACTGTGGTTCTGCAAACTGTGCAGGCTGTCAAACAGAAATTAACAGAGACACAATGGCACAACGACCAAGACATGGCGTCCATCTTAACTCAGACTGAGCATGAAAAACATTGATCAGAAAATCAGCTAAAAGGCCTGCAGTAACTCTGAAGAAGGTGCCTAGTCAAAGTCCACACCTGATTTCATTTGGGAATATGAGAGATCAGGAAATCAAATTTGAACACTTCTTACTTTGCTTCTCATTCAAGTTTCTTTTACTGACCTTTATCATCTGTATCAGTCTCTGGATTGACAGCATCAGACTCGTCACATGTTGATGAAGGTTCATCTTCTTTCTCACCAGCAAGATTCTCAGATTTATCTTCAGTGTTTGCTCCCTGAAGTAAGAAAAAATGTATGACTAACATATTGCAGGATAGATGGTTCACCATATTTTGGACATTTACATTGTGACTTTGTACCTCCAATGTGGCAGCAGACTCGTTAGCATCACATTCTTGCTGGTTATTTTTGCAGCTCTCTGAAAGAAAATCATATAAAACGTTATATTTTATTTGCATCTGTAAACTCTTCACTCTAACCTGCAGAACAACATCCCTGCTCTCTCGGCCAGTCGCCAGAAATAAAAAAATAAATATTTAACAACCTTTATTAAAAAGCGGGAGATGGAAGAAATAAATAGTGAAGCCGGGAGTAATGCAGCACACGGAGCTTCAAATAAAATGGGTCCTTTATTGTTTTTAAATGAAAAAGAAAACTTTTCTCTCTCTCTCTGAGTTGCAAAGAAACAAACGTAAGAATGGGGATCAACACAGGCCGAAAGAAATGACCCGCATCCTATCAATATAAAGCCTCAGCTTCGGTGAAAGTGGCGGGCTCACATGTAATAACGTAGCTTCACATACAAAACTGAACTCTTACAAAGGGTTTACTAAACGGCAGTGGCACTTCGCACACTTGGATTCTCGGCTCAGGTGGCCATGTAGTCATCCTTTTCACCAGGTCTCGGCACAAAAAAATGTCCTTCTCTTCCGTTTTTCTAAGAATGCCACGGTACACACACAAGAGGTTTTTTTCTACTTCCTGAAATCTTTTGACCTCTCTGTAAAACAGCACCACATGCTGGCAAAAACAAGAATTGCAACCAGTTGGCGAAACAAAGCAAAACAGGGTTTAGAAAACACATTTCTGACATGTACCCATTTTTTCACCTGGTTACAATAGTTTGTTTTGATATCAAAGAATGTTAGCAATATTTCCATATCTAGAAAAAGATTCTCTATTAGAATATTGATCTTCTTCAAATTCAACTGAGACTCCAAATACCGTAAATTATCCTCTGTTCAAAATCAATAATTCAATCAATGAATGAAATCATCAACCAACTAACCAACCATTCAGTCCATCAACCAATCACGAGTGTTTTAATACATGTATTTTCCACCAGCAGGAGGAGGAAAAGTTGCAAAATTAACACAAGTCAAAGAAATGGGAGCTTAGATCCTGTCTCTTTCTGGTCTCTTCATTCAGTGATTAGTTTCTCGTCAGACTTTAAGGTTCTTCTGCCAATAAACTTTTCCATATTTTATAAAGTTATTTCCACAAGCTTGAGTGTGTCTTTGAGTGTCACCTTGAAATTATCAAAGATACAACTGAAAACCGACCCAGACACGGCCGTCCATCTTAACTCACAGGCTGAGCATGAAAAACATTGATCACAGAAACAGCCAACAGGCAGTGGAAACTCTGAAGGAGCTGCCTAGTCAAAGTACGGATCTGATTTCTGTTGAGAATATGAAACAAAACTTTATAGTTGATGTTCACAGATGCTCTACATCCAATCTGGCTGAGTTTGTATTGTTTTGCAGAGAATAATGGACAAACACGTCTTTCTCTAGATGTGCAAAGCTGATAAAGACAAAATGTGGCTCTACAAAACGCTGACTCAGGGGGGATATGATAATAACAACAAACAAATGGTAGCAAAATCATTGCCTGAATGAATTGATAGATCACTTCTCACTTTGTTTCTTATATTCAAGTTTCTTTTACTGACCTTTATCATCTGTATCAGTCTGTGGATTGACAGCATCAGACTCGTCACATGTTGATGAAGGTTCATCTTCTTTCTCACCAGTAAGATTCTCAGATTTATCTTCAGTGTTTGCTCCCTGAAGGCAAGTAAGAAAAAAAAGTTAACATTTTAAAATCACAGACAGACAAATGGCTCCATTATGTTAATCTTTTTTTAGACTCTTACAATGTGACTTTGTACCTCCAATGTGGCAGCAGACTCATTCGCATCACATTCTTCCTGGTTATTTTTGCAGCTCTCTGAAAGAAAATCATATAATTTTTTTTTTTATTTGCATCTGTCCAGCAAAGACAAATGGAGAAACGCGTCTTTCTCTAGATGTGTAAAGCTGGTAGAAACACGTCCCAAAACGCTGACTCAGGGGAGACGTGATAATAACAACAAACAAATGATAGTAAAAATAATGCCTGAATAAATTGATAGATCACTTCTTACTTTGTTTCTTATATTCAAATTTCTTTTACTGACCTTTATCATCTGTATCAGTCTTTGGACTGACAGCATCAGACTCGTCACATGTTGATGAAGGTTCATCTTCTTTCTCACCAGTAAGGTTCTCAGATTTATCTTCAGTGTTTGCTCCCTGAAGTAAGAAAAAAATATTACTAACAAATTGCAGGATAGATGGCTCCATTATGTTCATCTTTTTTAGACACTTACATTGTGACTTTGTACCTCCAACGTGGCAGCAGACTCGTTAGCATCACATTCTTGCTGGTTATTTTTGCAGCTCTCTGAAAGAAAATTATATATAATGTTTCTTTTATTTGCATCGGTAAACTCTTCTCTCTACCCCGCACAATAACATCAATTCTCCCTCAGCCAGTCAAGAGAAAAAATATATTATAACTTATATTAAAAAGCTTTAGATAAGAAAATAATGGTTTGTGTTGATATCAGATGGAAGAGTAGCAGCAACATTTCCATGACCAAAGAAAAATCATCTATTAGAATATTTGATTCAACCGAGACTCCACATACCATAAATTATCCTCCATTCAAAATCAATGACTCAATGATCAACAAATTAAATAATCAACCATTCAGTCCATCAATCAACCACATTGATTGATGGACTTCAGTTCAGACAACTGAAATGAAGTCCATCTAGAACAGGTACGCCAGAAAGAGCAGGCGAACCTGTTCTGTCTGTTGGGCTTTGCTCTGGTGGTTCCTCCTTTCAGCCAGCAGGTGGAGGCAAAGGAGCAAAATTACCACCCCAAAATGTGTCTCTACAAAACGCTGACTCAGGGGGGTTGTGATAATAACAGCAAAATAATGATAGTAAAAATATTGAGGTACTTCTTACTTTGTTTCTTATGTTCAAGTTTCTTTTACTGACCTTTATCATCTGTATCAGTCTCTGGACTGACAGCATCAGACTCGTCACATGTTGATGAAGGTTCCTCTTCTTTCTCATCAGTAAGATTCTCAGATTTATCTTCAGTGTTTGCTCCCTGAAATAAGAAAAAAATTATTACTAACCTATTGCAGGATAGATGGCTCCATTATGTTCACCATATTTTAGACTCTTACAATGTGACTTTGTACCTCCAATGTGGCAGCAGACTCGTTAGCATCACATTCTTGCTGGTTATTTTTGCAGCTCTCTGAAAGAAAATCATATAAAATGTTTATTGTATTTGCATCGGTAAACTCTTCACTGTAATCTGCATAACAACATCCATTCTCCTTTATCCAAATGAAAGAGAAAACATATTTTACAACCTATGTAAAAAGCTTAAGATAAGAAAAAAATAGTTTGTTTTGACATCAGATGGAAGAGTAGCAGCAACGTTTCCATGACTAGAGAAAAATCAGCTATTAGAATATTTGTTCTTCTTCGATTCAACTGAGACTCCACATACAGTAAATTATCCTCTGTGCAAAAATGAGAGGTGCTTAAATAAATATACTTTTGGCCAGCAGGAGGAGACAAAGGAGCTGTAAACCTGTAGGTTATTCTGTGTGCAGTCAAAGGTGAACTTTTGTCTGGTTTAATTAGCAAGAAATATAGATTTTAGAAATGCTTTGCTTTTATCCTCTTTCAAATAAATAAATAAATAAATATTAAACTGCATAAAAATAAACAAATGAGTTAAATGTTTTGAGTGAAACTAAATATGTTGTTGTCTTTATTGACTTTTGTCTCCTGTATTCACAAGTGTGTGCAGGTGTTGCAGCAGGAATACCTGTTCTTCCTGTTGGGCTTTTTTCTGGATTCTCATCGATTCCCTCCTGAAGTCTATGTGAGCTGAATTGGCCCATCAGCAGTTCTGTGATGTATGTCATACAGATATAGATCAGAGTCAAGATATTTATTTAACCATCAGGCTTTGGGTGGATACGCAGGTTTATTGTAAATTTTGTGCTCTACTGTCTCCACATGATGGCATCAAGCTGACATTAATAACGACCCTAATATTTATTGATGGCCAGATTAATATTTTTCAGGCATGACTGCCTGTAGCAAACTCTTAAGGCTTTATTAAGACCCAACAAACCTCCCATTTAAGGTGTGTTGTCTCCACCTTTCCTTAAATTCTGATAATCTTCAATGCTAAGAGGTCATAGAGGTCACTGCAAGGTTTAAAACACGTGAATGTCTTTCTGGCTTTTGATGTCTCTTCAATATTCTGAAACATTTTAAGACATATTGGTGTATTATCTATATTGGGACACTTAAAGCTGCAGTAACTTTGATAAAAAATGATATATTACATATTTATTAAAACTGCCACTATGTCCTGACAGTAGAACAAGTGACAGATAATCTCTGAGAAACATTAAAGTCCTCTGGCTCCCTCCAGTGGCCGTACTGCAGAAATGCACAGTCAGAAACCACCAATCAAGTCCAGGAGGAAGGTTTTAGCACTGTCAATCTGCTGTTAAAACTCAAGATTGTCGTGTGATGCAGTTGTTCTAATGGTGGAGCAACAATGTAAATAACAACAATTTCCAAAGTTGTCTGCATTGTCTGCTGTAGCAAAGCAGAGGAGGAACATGTAAGGTGTTCTTGTTCAAATGTTCAGGGTTTTATCAGAACGTTTTACTGCAGTTTTAAGTCACTGCTAGATTTGAAAGAAATGATCAAGTATTTATGTTATTTTATTGATGCTGCTATTGCTGAAACAGATTTGAAACTGAATTACATGTTTGTAGAACCAGCTGCAGTTAAACCTCTGATCACTGGATGAAAGGAAATAGTTTCCAATATGATCCATGAAATGAAATGTTGTATGATTTTAGTTATATGGTGAAATTTAAAATAGTCATTTAAAAATATGAAAGAATTTAGGATGAAGCAGTTAATTACAAATATATTGTGAAAACTGTCATTTATACAAAAACATCAATATCTGACAAAGACAAAGCAAAAATCCTAACAGAGAAAATCCTCCAATAATTTACCTTAAAATTAAAGAGAAAACAAAATTTCATTATTGAAGTAAACCATGACAAATATTTGTATCATGCATAGTAACAGTAAGAAAACAGATATTTTTTTTTACAGATTGTAAAAACCAAACAAAAAATACTAATTTTTCCCATCATGTTTATCCAAGCGGAACTAATACTGTTGCATCTTCAAATAAATCTAATAAATATTAGGGTAAATATATATTTAAGTTTTATCTTCAGTTATACAAGGTATCACCAATCATCTAAACACCTGGATGTAATCAGTGCAAGTTACTTTTCCACCATTTAATAATAAATTGTACAAAATTGACTTCATAAAGAGATGCTTTATTAACATAATCTAAACACCAACCTTGAAGGAAGTTGTGTAGCGTTGTGATTCTGTAGAGCAGCAGTTCTGTCTGAGATCTGATCAGCAGCCGACTTCTGTTTTATTCTTGATTCTTCTTTCACTTTTGGATTCAACTGAAACAACTGGGTCCAAGCTGTTAAGTTAAGAACATTATTCTCACTTATAGGACAGATTTGTTTAATCATGTTGAAATCTGATGACAGTTTTTCAGGGAATCAATGATCAAGACAAAAAAAAGAACAAAAATAAATGAATAGATAAATCATAATTAAAACTTTTCTGTCACTAATTTTTTTTAAAAAAGCATCATTGCAACAAAATATCAAACAAAGAAATAATATTATGTTTTAGATTAATAAACAGCAGTAATTGAAGGTTATTTGGTATATTACTAGACTGATATACATTTTATTTCATTTATAACCAAATGTGCAGTGAAATTGGGAAACAATGTTCAATAATCAAAGAACACAGATAATGCCAAACAACAATTAATAAATCAATCATATAACATTTGTGCATTGGATATTTAGTTGCTTCACTGCTAAATATTTTTTTTATTCTTCTGCTGGTTAAACCCTTTTTGGGTTTGATATGTTTGAATGTTACAAATAAAGTATTTGTTTACTTATGTAATTACACAAGAATGTCATCATGTCATTCCAGTGTAATTACCTATCAATCACAGATGTTGATTAGTAACGAAGATGGAGCAGCAAAAGTAAAACGTGTCGCTGAAAAACTGAGAGATAAAACAGAAAAATCTCCAGGAAAGAAACAAATATAAAAATGTCTGACTTGTTTACTGGTCCTTCCTCTGATTCCATGTCTGGTCTCTTCAGAAGACATGAAAATCACATGATACTGTTTATAGCAGCTTTAACAAGGTTAGCATTGTTATATTTTAATTACTGCAAAATGTTTTAATTGAGTTATTTACCAGTTCCTTGTTCTGTGTTCATTTCAATCCTTTTCCTCCGTGGGTCTGGGGTAAATTCCCAACACAATCAATGATATGATCTTCCTTCTTAACAGGTTTCCTAACTTGAGAATGAAAGCTGGACAGTTAACTTCGTCATTGAAATTATTCTACTAATTTGTAACTCTGCATTCAATTACTTGGCAGATCGGACTTTTAAGTTTTAAGTTCGTACAACAAAGCAGGAAACCTGCATCAGTTCAATAACATCAACTTTAGCTTTTGGTTTTTATTTGTGATTGACTCTAATTGACTCTGTCATTAAGGTAATTTATGACTGAAACAGTCAAACTTGATTAATTTACAGAAGAGGTTTGTTTGTACATGATTATTGAAATATATTTGGTCTAATTCAAACCAGCTACAAGAAAATAACATAAATAATCATTGTAAATCAACATTATTTCATCTGGAAATCTGGATTTGGATTCATGCTCAATATGAAAGTTTAAAACAACATGACAGATTGATTCAGTCAATATTCCTCAGTCTAAATGAGGCTCAGTAGTGTGTGTGGCCTCCATGTGTGTGTGGCCTCCATGTGTGTGTGGCCTCCATGTGTGTGTATGACCTCCAGACAACATCTGGCCATGTTCCTGATGAGACGCCTGATGTTCTCCTGAAGGATCTTTACCTGGACCTGGATTAGAGCACCAGTTAGTTTCTGATCAGTCTGTGGTGCAACTTGGCGTTGGAGGATTGACCAGCAGCTGGTTTTACTTTTGAGCCAGTATGAACACTGGATTCACAAACAATAGGCTGAACTTTACTTTGGATCCAATATTATTTATTGGAGATGCAGTTTTTACTCAGCCATCAAGATCAAAATGTTATTGTGTTTCCTCATTTCTTACTTCACTGCATAAGAGGAAACATTCTGATCTACAGTGAGTTTATCTATGATATCAGTTTGACGCCCAGTTTTGTTGAATTTCCTCCTTCCTAGATTCTCATCATACCACTGAGGTAAAGCTGTGCATTCAGAGATATTTACCAGTTTCTTGTTCTGCTTGCAGTTCAGTCCTTTTCCTCCATGGGTCTGGGGTAAATCCCCAACGCAATCAATGGTATGATCTTCCTTCTTATCAGATGTCTTGACTTCAGAATGAAAGCTTGATAATTAACTTCCTCATTGAGATTATTCTACTAATTTGTGACTCTGCTTTCAAGTACTTCACAGATCGGTTTCTACGCTTCAGGAAACCTGCATCAGTTCACTAACATCAACTTTAGCTTTTGCTTTCTGTTTGTGGTTACCTCTCTTCCTTATCACTTTATCATCAAAGTAATTTATAACTGAAACAATCAAACTTGATTAATTTACAGAAGAACTTTGTTTGTACATGATTATTAAAATATTTTTGGACTGATTTTAACCAACTAGATTAAAACTATTATGTTGGTGTTTTTATTTTAACTCATTCCAATGCATCAGCTTTGTTTTAAAGTCTAACAAATAAAAAAAAATGAAATATTTTCCAAATATTCAGTTCATCACTTTTGTGGGATTTGTGGACTGGCTTTCTTTTATTCTTTTGAGAATTATTTGGAGTCCCAAATAATTGGAGTTCAAATATTTGGAACTCTAAATATTTTTTAAAAATATATTTAAAAAAAATGTTTACTACACTTTTCTGCAACACTGAATGACAAAAGAATGACAAAATACTGAATATAAATGATCAATGATAAAAAATAAAATAAGGAACTATAGTAATATAGTAAACACAGAAAAGCACCTCACATGTTTATAAAATACTGAAATCACAAAGGTGGACAAACTGATTGTTACTGAAACTCCAAATACAGAGAATTGTTAGAAAGTATAAAAGTGTTTTGACTGATTGTATCAGTTTAGATGTGTGAAATAAACACTTCAGTCTCAGATGATGGAGCAGATTTAGCCATAAAGGCCTTCAGTTTGTCCTTCTGTAAGGTTTTGGGTTTTTTCTCTGTTAATTTTGGTTTTTGTGTCGTTTTCAGTTAATTGAGTCTCTGTGTTGGGCGTGCCGTGGTGGCGTAGTGGTTGGCGCGACCCGTATTTGGAGGCCTTGAGTCCTCGACGCAGCCGTCGCAGGTTTGACTCCCGGACCCAATGACATTTGCCGCATGTCTTCCCCCCTCTCCTTCCCTGTTTCCTGTCAGCCTACTATCATATAAGGGACACTAGAGCCCACAAAAAGACCCCTGGAGGGGTAAAAAAAAATTGAGTCTCTGTGTTGTCCTGTCCAACCCTTGATTGTCCCCCAGCTGTCCCTTTTTTCGCCTGATTGTCTCCCTGCGTATTTAATCCCACCTGTGTTTCTTGTCGGGTTCTCGTCTTCTCTGCCGTCAAGTTTGTAGTTTAGTTTAGTTCTACCAGTTGCTACCAGTAGATGAGTTTTAGCCTTCTGCTCATTTCTGTGCTGCCTGGATTGTTGGACTTTGGATTTTGCATTTTCTTCATTAAAACATCATTCTGTCATTCCAACCTGGGTCCTCAGCATCATCCTCACCATCCTCTTCACCGCAAATCGTGACACTTAAATTGGCACTTATTTTATATTCTATACAAAATGCAGAAAGACTTGAGATTAAACAAATGGTTGGAATATATAGAAGAGTATATTTAAGGTGATATTATCACTGTAGAAATTACTGTAAGACATAACTAAGATCCATCTTTTCCTCATCATTTCTTTCCATCCTCAGACTTCAAAGTTTCTTTGGGGATTTTTCCTTAATTAGAGTCATTTTTCAGTCACACACATTGTTTGCATTGTTTCATTTTAGTTTTCCTTGAACCAAACCCAAACAAATTTTGTGTTTGTTAAACTTGGGACTGAACTGGTTGTTTTCTTGCCTGAGCTTTTCAGTCAGATATTGCAAATGTTTATGTTGTGCTTTGTTATGACAGAAATACATTGAAGATAATTTACATATGCTGGCGTTGAAGGATTTCATTTTAGTTATATTACTTCGGAATTAAAAAAAAAAAATTATTTTAATTTGTTTTAGGATAAGTAGTTTTCATTCAAAGTTTGGACTGTTTATTTGAAGCTTCAGGACGTCTCCTCTTTAGGATTCATGGGCTCATTCCTTGTCCAAGAGAGGTTAAAGGTCAGAGTTGTTGTCCCATTCAGCCAGAGATTATGTAGGGCTGCTAGTGTGCAGCTTATTTTTCCACTTTATTAGTTTTCAGTGTATAGCAGATACATTGTTTTAACTAAGGCACTCTATGAAATTACATAAAGTAACAATATAATATCAGACTGATGAATTTTAAATAAGATAAAAAAAGATCATGAAGTTGTTATTTCAAGTAAATTCTGAAAATTGTTTTCACAAATAAAAAAAATTTAACATATTTTATTAAGCATGTCACAAACAAGATGTCATATTTTATTATTTATTGAATATAATTCATTTTAACCAAAAATGATCAGCTTTCCATTTGTTTACAGAAGAAAAGAGCATCAGCTGCTGAGACATTTAGTTAGAAATAAAAAACAAACATTTAACATAATTAGCACAACGACACATCAAGTCAGCACAGTACTAGAGAGATCTGACAAAAAGTAAGTCATAAAAACTTTGAATTGAGTTTAATTGAATTTTTCTGTTACATTTGATGAAAAATGCTGAGGATGAAAACCTAAATACATTTGAATGAAGTCTGAGATAAACTCAAGATAAAACCCAGAACTAGATGTTTATAAACCCTAAATCCTTATGAATGTGACAAAATGATAAAAAGGAAAAAAATAAATGACATTTTTATGCAAACAAAACACTTTATCTGGAAATGACACTGAATATGCCAATCAAACAAATTAAATATATATAAGAACATTTATTTCATAACATTCCTGCACCCATACAGCAAAAATAACCAAAACAAAAATAATTTGACATCAACCTTAATTCAATTAAGTTTATTGTTCTAGCACTAATTCATAGCAAATGTAATCTCAAGATAATTTGGAATACAAAACAGATCCATTTAATATACAGAAATACATAATCAGTTCAACCACATCAGATCAACAGATTTAAAATTAAATATATTCTAATTTGACCCAATCAGCTGCGTTCAGATTGGTATTTCATTTGGTGAAACGTTTTGTATCTAAGGAAACTCAGTAAATGCATCCAGTGATTGACTTTGCAGCAATCACCCACTGAATGATGTAATAACAATGGAGAATTTATTTCATTGAGTCGTTAACAATGAACAATAAATTTGTACTGAAACTCTCCAATTATCCATCTAATGTAGTAGCAAACACACATTCTTTCAACAAGAGTTTAGATATTTTCAGACAAAATATGTTGCAAACACAAGTTAATAAAATAATAGAATGACGAAATGCTAAAATGATAAATGATCAATGAAGAAAATAAGGAGCTACAGTAAATTAGGCCAAAGCTGTTTTGGCTTTCGTAAAAGGGGTGAACCAACGTGTAAATTTGCCCCTTATTTTTAAATTGGGCCTTTCAAAAAAAGGACAAAAATAACTCTACATGCAAGAACCAATTGTGTTCTTACAACTAAACATGAATTATGGTTTCACTTCATGCTGAATGATTTCTTGAGGCTTTTCTCTGCCTGTTCTTTTGTGATTTCCTTCCAAGCATCAGGAATGTCAGCAGGCTTTGCAAGGTATGCTTCAGCAAATTCCTTGTTGTACTTGTTCATCACATATTTCCAATAATCTGATGCCTCAAGGCTCACATCTGGAGGAATATTCCAGTCTGGGTAAATCTGCCTGTATTCTTTGTAAGGATGCCATTGATTCTTTGTGTCACTGCAGCTGAAACGATTGTCACTGATAACAAGAGAAGAGCAGATGTCAGTCGTGAGTTTCCCAGTGTATACATACCTGTACTGACCTAATCCATTAGGTCGATGCAAAGAAGCAAAGTGTTGAGTGTGGTCTTCTCCACCTGCATCACAGGATATTTTGCAGAATGGACACTGGTTGCCACAACCAATCACTCTGGTGAAAAGCTCATTCTCTGGTTTCATATGGAGCCGTGAGAGTTTAGAGTCAAACTCTGTGTTTTTAAACTTTTCTCTAAGAGCTTCTGTCATTTCCTCCACACACTTGTTGAGCCAGAGAGCAAACTGTTTCTGGTCAGCATTGTTCAGAACCATGAAGGCATCAAGAGCATCCTGGGAAATTACCAGTTTATCACCAAGTTCTGTGCAGATCTTGACAACAAATGTTCTGAGACTGTCAGTCTTTTCTGTTTTTGCCTTTTTAATGGCAGCATTTATGTGGTCGATGCAGGACTTAAGATGTTTGTCCTCTAACTCACAGACATTAGACTGAGAGGAGAAATGCTCCTTAATTCTATTAGATGTCCATGATTTTACGTAAACTTCATATGAACAAACGTACTCCTTAAAGCTGTTGAAGTCACCCTTTGAAATCAGATCCAGTAAAATTGAATACTGGAAGGACATTCGTGTGCTAAACTCCTCTTTTGTCATCATTTTGTCAACAATATCAAGACCAAGAGAACGATAGATGAAGTTTTCAACAGCAGGTTTCAGACTTTGGTTTGTGAATTCTTCAGCTTTCTTCTGGCATTGATCTCGTTTGTGGAAGACATCTTTGAAATCTGTGCAAAACCTTTCCTTGTTTTTCTGCAGACATTTATAAGGATCATTTTCTTGTATAAATTCTTCATGCATTTTCTGAAACTTTCTGGCTGCAGATCCACAGATGTGTTGTTTCAGAGACACTTCAAACTCAATGTCTATGTCAACATCAGTTTTGTTCAGCCTCTTATCAATGATGTGAAGAATCTCCTGGATGTAAGTATCATGATAATTGGTTTTTCTCGTGATTTTATCACTTATAGAGTCATTGCAAGCAGATATGATGCTGTCAGCAATTTCTTGTCTTTCTTTTTTATGCTTTGTAAACCATCCTTTAAAGTTGTCTATTAATCCTTTGGGTGTGTAAATGAAAGGCTCCAGTCCACAGTTTTTGATTTTTTTTTTACTCAGCAGTTCACATGCATGGCTTCCCTTAGGAGAAAGATTTGTTTGTAACTGATGGGACACACTGGTGAAGATATTTGAAGTTTGCTGTTCAGAGAAAGACAAGGTTTTCAGTGTTTCAGTCCACATATTATTAAAACTTTCATCAAGCTCTTTGTCAGTCATTGGAAGTTTCTTCTCATGATATTCATTAATTAAATCACAAACTGCTTTCTCAATTTTTTCTGTATAAGTGGCCCTGATTTTGTCGAGTTCTTTCAATCCCTTCTTAATATCAGCTGCTGCTGTGATCTGGTTGAACACTGATCTTTCAGTTTGTCGTCGAAGACTCTTAATGCTGTTGGAGAATTCCTCTCTGTATCCTTCAACCAGATAAACATGACCTTCTGGCTGATCAAAGTATTTCTTCAGACTGTCAAGGATCTTTGTTTCCCACTTGGTCAGCTCTGTGATTGCTTCACTTTTCAACTCGGTCATGAATTCATTCATGTCAGATATTTCAGATGTTGCAGTAAATGAACCAAAATTGGAAATTCTTGTTTCTGCTGTGGTAACCCATTTGTACATTTCCTTTTTGAACTCCCACTCCCATTGGTTGTACTCTGTGCAGAGCCTCATGTAAGCATCAGCCACCAGGCTGTTTCTGAAGCTAAAGATGAAGTTTTCATGTTTTACTGCGTTCCACAGGCTGGTTATCCACTCTGTGAACTCCAAGATGTTATTAGAAGTTGACTCACACTTTCCCAGCTGTTGGATGATGTTTTTCTTGAGTTCATAGACAGTCTCACTGTATCCTGCATTGACTGGAGCCATTGGTGGGTTTCCATTCCAGAGTCCAGGAACGTAGCAGTTCCCAGTGTCTGGATTATACTCCATCACATCAGTGAAGCTCTTGTTCTCTTCTCTTTTCTCCATTTTAGCTGCTGCCTGGGTCATCTCATTCAGCTGTTCTAACAGCAGCTTCCTGTCTCTCAGGTTCTTGTCATGAGCTGAAACATCAGAAACATTCTGGTGAACAAACTGACATTGAGGCTTTTTGCCGACCTCCTTCATCCTGAGGAAAGCATGCACCACTATCTGCAGGATGTCTTTCATCTCTGTTGAATTCTCCATTGCAATATTGATAATGGTGATATTACTCAGACCAACAACAAGTGTTGCCAGCTCATTGTCATGCTCATGGCTGTTGTCCAGCTGTGCTAGCTCTGGTGACTTTAAGCCTTCAGTGTCGATGATCATCATGAAGTCACAGTTGAGAACTTTCTTGAAGTCTTCATTGACTTTGATGAGCAGCATGAAGGCACCTCTAGTGCATCGACCACTGCTGACTGCAAACTGGACTCCAAACATGGTGTTAAGGAGAGTGGACTTCCCTGTGCTCTGAACTCCAAGAACTGTGACGACCAGGATCTTGTTCTTTGGAGACACCAAGTCATTGAGCTGAGAGAGAACATCACTCACCCATCTGAGAGGAATGTTGGAAGCATCTCCATCTACAAGCTCAAGAGGAAATCCATCCAGCAACAACTGAGCACAGAGTTTGGGCAGATGTTGCAGCTGTTGACATGATGGATCTGTTTCTGGAAGGTAAAGAGAAGCTTCATAGATCTGACCCATTTCACGGAAGAAGTGCTCAACTCCCAGTGAGCTGCTGGAAAGTTGTTGGTCGATTTCTTTGATCTCTTGTTTGTTTTCAGAATCTTTGCATTTTTCCTTGTAAAGCTCCCTAAGGCCAGAAAGTTTTGTTCTAGACAAGTTGTCGAGGTTCATTCTTATCCATTTCAGAAAGTAACACCTTTCTCTATGTGGGCTGGATATTGCACTAATGAAACACGTCATTACACTTGACATTGCATAGGAATTTTGTTTTTTACGTTGCTCTTCTCTTTTCTTTTTAAGATTGCTCTTATAGTTTTCTATGTCTTCAGAACCAACTTTTCGGAGACGAGATTCTTCCTTTTCCAAAAATGTCAGTTCCTTCCATATTTGACCTTGCAAGGGAAACTGATTTTCTTTGAATTGAAAAGTATCTTTTATCTCTGCAGCGATGGCATCTGCATTTTTCTTTCCAGCCTGGCACTCTGGAGAATCTTCATCAACTGGAATTTTTAATTCATGAGCAACTTCAGCCATCTGCTCTATTGACATCTTCAACTGTGGTTTGGCAAGTACACTGCTCACAATTTCCTTCAAACATTTGACAAAATCTGCATCATTTGTTTTTCTAGTTTTCATAATTATACTGTTTTTTGTTAAACCCAGACTGGTTGCTACTTTCTTCAGAACATCTGGAGTAAGGCTCTTGTTTTTTTGGTTTCCCACCAAATAGATTTGTGCTTTGTGGTTTTTGATAGTCGGTAGTTCACACTCAGAGTCCAGCAGGTCAAAGAAAACAAAAACTGCAGCAGATGTTTGACACAAAAAGGAGAATTGAGTTTCAAATGAAGCAATGTCTCCACGAAGGTTAGCTATAGCAACTGGTTCACTGAAGATGTCCATGTTTTTGTTTCCACAGGGAAGGTACCAGGTCATTTCAGTCAGTCCATTGGATATTCTTCTCGGACTGTCTCCACACTCCATGTTGTGGTGAACAAAGGTGTCATGGTATTGCTCAGAGTTACTCAGAAGTTTATTGAGGATCTCTGATTTGGACAGAGAGCACTCACCCAGTCTCACAAATGAGATCATTGGAAGTTCAGAAAGAGCTATTCTTTCTTCTATGAAGCCTTTTGATTCTGAAAGATTTGAAGGTCTGTACTTCTTAACAATGTCTCTCATGGCCCACAGCATGAGGGTGCACTGCTGTGTATCACAGTTAGGAAGCAGCAGAGGAACAGAGAACTGACACATGGACATTTTTAGAGCGAATTCTTGATGGACAAAACCATCAGAACACAGGAAGAGAGCAGTGATTATATCAAGAGGATTTAGAGAGTCATTCACATTAAGACTTGCGAATAGATAATTAAAATCACACTGATCACTTAATGTATCATCACTGTTGGACTTGGAATCTGAGGTGCATTTTATCTTTCTAGCTGTTACATTCACCATCATTAGTTTCTTAAGAAAATACAATGGAAGATCAGATTTACACTTTGGAGGCTCATCATTGATGATCTTCTCATTGATCTCCAGTATCTTGCTGAGTGACAGTTTCTCCTTGTAGAACTGATGCAATCCCAGATCCTCCAAAAGCGTCAAGTCGGGCCCTGTTCAACATAAAGTCATTTATCATCCTTTTGCCATTTACATCCAAAATAATTATACCTTTTAAATGTTAATGTCAACAGTACGCTCCATCCAAAAGCAGTAATATCCATTAATCTTTTGCTTTTTTTAAATGTTGTCACAGAACAACCACAAATTTCAAAGTGTCTCACTGGGATTTTGTGGAATAGATCAACACAAAATAGCACACCATTTTGAATTCATACAAAAATGGTTAAATAGGTTTTTAAAAATATTCATTAATAAAAATTTGAGACCTGTGATGTGATTTTGTATTCAGTCCCCTAAATCCACTTCTCTGAGGTGTGTGTATTTCTGGGTAAGGAAACTGAATGAATCTGTTCGAACACTTGAATTATTTTCCTCTTCTGCTCTCGATGAAGGCAGAAACTTTTTTACTCCCTGCCCTGCTTGATCTGTTTTTGTCTTGTCTTTTTCTATATTTTTGGAGCCTTTCTTTGCACATCTTCCAAATCTACAAATTTTGGATCTGGTCAACCGGTCTCTCAATGCAATTGATCAAATTTTCTCGATGAGAAGACTGGGCACAGGAGAGCCCTCTTGTCCTGCAGGGACACACCTGGTGGGACACATCCTGGATTTATACATAACAGGATTTTTGCTGTTTGGAGCTTGCGGATACCTGGCTTATTGACAATTTTGTGACAGACTTGGCTGAACTAGTGAACACTCAGACTGTTGGTTTGGACAGAGACAAGTTGGATGTGAGTCTTGCTGAGACTCGCAGCCCAGCTGAGGACGCTAAAACTCACTGTAGGGATGGAATCGATCTTGGAGAAGTTGCTAGTTTCAGTTCAGAGTGTAGCCCTTTAAAATTAAGCTTACTGAAAATTTCAAATTAAAAGCCTGAATATTCCTCTCAGGCCTTTGTTATCGTTTTCTCTCAGGTTAGTGCAGAGAGAGCTAGAGATATGAATCACGGTACTATCAGAGAGAAGAAACAGCCCTCTCATGTGCTTCAAATGCTTTTTGGATTGGTTCCTGAATGGGAAGGAGTTGTTCGGACTGTTTTTTCAGAAAAAGTGACTGCGTCAAACAGATAAAATTCTGTCTCTCCCTGCCATGACAGTTGGCTGACATTTGTCAGAGAGCAAAGCTTCTCTTTAGAACTACAATGACTGAAGGTCAGAACTACAACATGGTGGATAGGTCAGTTACTACAGAGTAAGACTGAACTGGCCTTTAGATCTACTTGTGTTTTGGGCATTATAGAACTGAGTTAACCCAATCTCTGTTACTCATGGGATTAGTTTGGCCATTTAAAATGAAGCTTACTGAAAATTTAGAAATAAAAGCCTTGACAATTTTTACATCAGGAAATTGCTGTTTTGGGCATTTTGTGACTGGTTTAAATAAACCACTGTTACACATTGGGTTAATGTGGCCATTTAATATGAAGCTCACTGAAAATTTCAAAATAAAAGCCTCAATATTCCTCTCAGGTTAGTGCACTGCCTACGGCGGTGCAATGACATAAACCTGCATTAACTCTTTCTCTCAGGTTAGTTCACCTAGAGCATTAGCATTTTCCCTAAAATAAGCATTTTAGCTATTTCTTATACGTTACCTATGTTATACGTTACTTATACTGAATGCAGGAAGTGAATGTAAGACAACATGCTAGTAATACCCCACATGCTACTCAAAGTACTTTGGCTAATTTTAGCTTATGCTAAAGCAATGAAGTTTAAAATATCTAATAAGTTTCATTCCACCTCACGACTGTGTCCCACTTGTTGATTATTCACAAAATAATAAAAAATTTTGATCTTTATGTTTGAAGCATGAAAAGTGGCAAAAGGTTGAAAAGTTCAAGGAGGTCGAATACTTTCACAAGGCTCTGTACCTGCTGAGAGGTGCAGAGGTATAATTGGCCTTTATAGGAATCATTTGATTGCAGTGATTGCCTCAAAACGTTGAGCAACATAAGCTAAGAGAACCATCATTTTGTCCAGGCCTGTTTCATGAGTTTATTTTTTTAAATAAATAATTCTGTTGAGCACTCTGAGTTTATTCAGGCTTTCTTCATTTCAAAAAACTATAAACCTTGATTTCAAATTTTTCTAATGTGGACTCAAATTCAAAAATTTAAAAGAAATCTATAGTTGATCCTAAAAATCCCCAAATATTCCCTGATCACTGTGTTTACATCTGAAATAACATAAACATACACACGGACAACATTGTTGGAACTCCTTTGTTAATATTTAAAAAAACACAATGGTGACAGAAATAACTTGAATCTGACAAAGGAAATGATGAATAAAAATTCTATAAAAATGAACAAATGAATGTCAGACATGGCTTTTCAAACATTCTTGCACTCTGATTTCATTTTCATTTTATTTTACTGACCTTCACCATCTGTACCATCCTTTGGCTTGTCATCAGACTCAGCAGATGTTGATGAAGGTTCCTCTCTTGTCTCTCCATTAAGAGTCTCAGATTCATCTCCAGTGCTGGTTCCCTTATGATAAATAGCAAAACATATATAGCTTAAGTGTCACATATAGATAGATTGATGGCTCGATTATTTTATTACATTTTGGACATTACAGTGTTCCTCTACCTTCGTTGTGGGAGCGGACTCTTTATTATCACACTCATGCTGATTGTTTATCTCTGAAAGAAAAATAAGACAAAATGTTTTGGCTTTTATTTCTGTCTGTAAACCAACACTCATGGTCTCATAACCAGTTGTCAGATATCACAAAGATTTAAGAGAGGAAGGCTGATTACTGCAGAGGGAGAGAGTGTTAGTATCTCTGAAGTGGAGGGCAGAGCACCTCATACAATAACAATGTTTAATTATTCATAAATATAAATCTGAAAAATTCTCTTTTTACTGATATTAAGGCTCCCAAATCAGTACTTTCATCAGGCATCGTTTGCTGCATTTACAGCAGAAAATATTTTAGGGTAAGCCTCCACCAGTTTTGTACATCCAGACTGTAATTTTTGCCTAAAACACAGAAATTAACTTACACTAAGAAATTACTAATTTATTACTTCCAGTTTCCTCAACAAGATCTTGAGAAGGACCGTTAAACTTTTACATATCTTGTAATGTCACCACCATAAACATCAGTGGATCTTTGGTTATCTGCAATTGTCAAATTTCAGCTATGAAAAGCTTGAAGAAACACATCCCACAATGTGGTTCTACAAATTGTTGACTCAGTGGGTTGTGACAGAAAAACAGAAATGTGAAAAGCAACAATATTATCTGAAAAAACAGAGAGCACATCTTACTTTCATTTTCAGTTTTATTTTACTGACCTTTATCATCTGTAGCAGCATTTGGATTGTTAACATCAGACTCAGCAGATGTTGATGCAGGTTCCTCTCCTCTCTCACCATTAGGAGCCTCCGATTTATCTTCAGTGCTGGGTTCCTTAAGATAAATAAGAAAACTTAAATAATTTAAGCATCACACAGGGATCAATTGATAGTTAATTTATTTTTATTATATTTTGGATGTTTGGAATGCTTTACCTCCATTGTGTGAGCGGAAACTTTCTCATCACAGTTGTGTTGAGTATTTATGCAGCTTGTCTCTGAAAGAAAAAATAGAAAATGTTTTGATTTTTATTTGCATCTGTAAACTCCTGACTGTCACCTACAGAACAGCTTTCATGAACACATAGCTGGTTGCCAAATATCTAAAGAAGATTTTTACCACTTATATTAAAATATTTGAAATGGAAATAAATAAATAAATCTGTTGTTCATTTGTTTGTGACTGTCATGAAATGGATGTTTGTTGGTGGTGGGGATGGACGAGGTCAGACCCAGGGTTGGTACTAAGTGAATTTAATGACTTTTTCAGTGGACAAAAACCAGGAAGTAGTGATGTGCTATCTGAAGCCAGGCTTCGCTGCTTGTGTCGACTTGCTGAAAACCACGTGACTGGCAACAAACGATGCCTCGCATTGATGGGTCACGTGACTGCTTCATGTTGCGTGTCGGTTTTCAAAATTAAAGCGTGATGAGCCGCTGCTTCATGGATTATTGTATTTGATCGCATCAGAGGAGCATTTGTCTTCAGCAGTGGCCGAAATAAAAGGAACCTTTTATAGTCCATGTGTATTAACAATTTTGATGATGGCACTCTTCAAAATGTAATGTTTGTTAACGGTTTTCCCAAGTGTTGATTATGGTATATTTTGTGACTTTATATTTGTGTATTTTATTATGTAAAGCATTTGAAACTGCATTGTTGCTGAAATGTGCTACACAAATAAACTTGATTGAAATGGAGCCAGCAAGAAGAAAAAATCTGACATCTGGGAAGACTTGGAGATGATCACAATAAGATTCTTGAATAAAAATAATTAAACCCTTCACCTCCAAAATTCTCACCTTCTTGAAATTTCCACTATTTCTTTGTTCTGCAAAAACATATCAGTCTTGCACAGCAGAAACATACTTAAAGCTGTTGGAAGATTAAATTCTGGCCTCATGAGTAAAAATATAAGGGATCAGATCAGAGAGCCAATAGAAATCCAAGAAAAAGAAAATTTAAAAACAATTTTAGTTCTTCAGGAGGCAAATCAAATGTCAAAGAATACTGTCTGCCCCACCAAACACTGCACTCTGAATACACTAAAACAAATGTCTTTATTGTCAAATCAGTCGACAAGAGAAAACAGCCACTGACAGTCAACATATACCAGGATTGGCTACAAATCATTTTAATAACTAAAAAAGATTAAATAGGATTTAATTGACTCTCCTGTTACTAAACATGAGTATGACAAAAACTTTGTGACAATATTGCATTTACACATTTTTTAGGTATGTCTATCTGAGTGACAAGGCTGTCACAGTTTGAACATCAAATGTCACTAGTGAGAAATGAATTAACCTTTGGACAAAGCAATGGGCTGGGAAGCTTCATTGCTTCACGAGGCTTTATTTGGCCACCAGGAATCACAGGTGAATGATGATACAATGGACAGAGACTCAAGAAGGGGAATGAAGGCTTGCCAAAAATGAGGCGAGAGAAAGAGAATGACAATGACACACGACAAGGATCCAGTCTGGGATCAAGGGAAACAGGTGGGTTGATATACATGAGGGATAAATCAGGGAAAACAGGAAAACACAAGGACTAAATGAACCAATAAAGACACTCAAAAACCCAAATGCTCAAAGTGACCTTATGGATATATTTTGTTAACTTAGACATAGAATAACTACATTTATTTAGATATCAAATAATACATTTTTAGTTAGTTTAATATTGTCAGTCGACATGGTAAAAATGGTTATTTTCCTATTAATAAGTATTTTATCTATTGACATTTGTATAAAGGAATATAATTATACATATAGACCTGACCATTTCAGAATATTTTTGCTACTTTCTGATGAATTGTGGATTTTTAATGTTTAAATGTTGATCATTATGGTATAAATTTGAGGTTGACTTTTTGTATTTAAAAAGTGCATAATTTATGAACATGATAAATCATTAAAACTATTCAACATCTACGATGATCATCTGGAAATTCTTTGGTAATTTTTCAGTAAATTGTAAACTTTTTAATAATTTTTTAAAAATTCAGCTTATTGTTGGAAAATGTGTCTATTTAGATGTTCTGAATGAAAAACCAATACATATAGAAAAATCAAACACACTTCAATTTATTCCTCTAGCTCCTTGTGATATCTTGGGTATGCACTGACATTATAAAAGTTGCACATAAATAATTTTTCTTAAAAGACCATGGACATGTACATGTACAAAATTGTTGGTCCTCCTCTGTTAATGAAAGGAAAACCCACAATGGTCACAGAAATAACTTGAATTTGACAAAGATAATGAAAAATAATTCAATAAAAATGAACAAATGAAAGTCAGACATTGCTTTTCAAAACATGCTTCAACAGAATTATTTTTAAAAAATAAACCCATAAGACAGGCCTGGACAAAAATGATGGCATGAAAATAATGTGACCAAAGGAACATGTGTAGCAACATTACTTGACATGTTAAATCAAGGTGTGTCCACTAATTAGCATCGCAGGTGTCCACATTCTTGTAATCAGTCAGTGGGTCTACATAGGTCTACGGCGCACTCTCAGATTGATAGCAGGGAAGCGTTTGTTGGTTAAAGTTAAAGTGATTGAGGTGTAATTTGGAGTTAATTGTAGGTTCCTTTAAACAAGGAAGTGCGATGGATGAATGCGAAGAATTAGATGACTCAGATAATTGTGGTGATTATTAATTAATGATTATTGTAAAAGAAGTGCAAAAACAGGAGTCTGGCAAACAGTGAACTGAATAAATAAGAAAAGGAAAGGATTTGAATCCGATGAAGAAAAAAGGAGAGGAAAATGAAAAAATGAAATTAAAGTTATTCTTTGATTCCAGAACCCATGTGCTATTAATCCTTAAGTGAGCTATAAGTGTGCTATTAAGTGAGGCAATATATAAAATAGAAGGTGAGGTGAAAGCAGTCAAAACGTTAAAAGATGGTAATCTATTGGTGTTATGCAGAGATCGAGATCAGGTGCAGGGACTAATGAGATGCAAGACATTATTGGGAAAAACAATCAAGCCACAAATATGGCAGGACAAAGGAAAAGTAATGGCAGTAATATATGAAGTATCAACTGATCTGATGGAGGAAGAGATTAAAAGTAATATAGAAGGAGCTCGGGTGATTAAAGTGAAACACTTGTTTTTTTACAACAGAAGGAGTTAAAAATCCTGGTAAGTCAGTCATGTTAATCCTAGAAGAGGATAGATTACCTGAAAAAGTGATGATTGGGTATGTCAGTTATACAGTAAGGCAAAACACTCCTCCAACATCCAGATGCTACAAATGCCAAAGGTTTGGACATATTGCTGCTGCTTGCAGAGCTAAGGCTGGGGGGGCTAAGTGTGGAGGGGAGCATGAGTATGAAAAATGTTCTGAAGGAACTAAGTTAGTGTAATTGTGGTGGGGAACATAGTGCTGCATTTAAAGGATGTGAAGCTCATAAAAGAGCAGTGCAGGTACAAAATATATGCGCAAAGGAAAATGTTACCTATGCAGTTAAAAAAGCAAGTAATTTAAATGTTAATGCTAAAAGCATTTCTCTGCCCCAAACTCCATCTCAAACAACAAAGCAAATGCAGAGCCAGAGAAATTCAGGAAGTACAATGATGATGGAAAAAAAGAAATTTGTTGCATTTATTGTGGAAGTAATAAATTGTTCAGCACAGACAAATGGTAGAACAGAGCGAATTAAAATAATAACTAAGGCGGCAGAAAAATACCTTGAAATGGAGACTTGTCTTTTGAGTCAATCAATGCAGTTTTAACAATGGGGATAAATGAAAGTCAACAGTCCAGTAATGGTGAAATCTGATGGTTTTATCCATATTACAGGGGAATGCAAGATTTGCTAATGGCCAAGAGTTTAATTTTTTTATTGAAAGACAGAATGTTAAACCAAATATAGTATGTATTCAAGAAACCTGGTTAAAACCAACACTTGATTTTATTCTTAATGGATATACAGCACTACGTAAAGATAGAAATCTAAATGTAGGAGGAGGTGTTGCTATATTTGTTCAGCAGGGAATTAGTTATAAAGTATTTAATATGTGAAAATGGGAACATAATTGAGGAATTTATGGATGATTATAAGTTAACTTGTCTAAATGATGGAAGAGGTACTAAATTTGATGTAGAACATGAAGCAGAATCTTCTATTGATCTTACTTTAGATCAGGAATTAGTCAACGGGAAGTAATTAATCATAACCCCCTTGAAAGAGATCATTATTCTATGCTGCTTAAGTTGCATATTTTTAATGTAGTAGCTGAAGACAATTGGTATCCTAAATGGAGAATGAGGGAGGCTAATTGGGCAATGTATAATAAGATAGCAAGTGACAAACTTATGGAGATTATGCCAAATTTAAGCAATGATATTGAAGAATTAAATTCAATGATTACAAATATAATATGTGAATCTGCAGAAAAGGTCATTGGCAAATCTACTGGATTAAAGGAAAATAAAGTGGTTCCTTGGTGGAACAATGAATGTAAAGAAGCTATTAAAGTTAGGAGTAAATCATTAGAAAGTTAAAATTAAATCATTCATTTGAGAGTTTAATATTATACAAAAAAGCACAGTCTAAAGTTAAGAGAATAGTTAAATTATCTAAAAGAATTATTGGAGGGGTTTTTGTAGTACAATTGGAACAGAAGTTAAAGTAAACGAGATCTGGGGAATGATTAGAAAGATGGGAGGAATTAGAAGGGATTTTTCTTTACCTATAATTAAAGATAATCAGTGTGAAGCTGTAACAAACAAGGAGAAAGCAGAGATATTTGCTAGGTCCTTTGTGAAAATGCATAGTTCTCAAAATTTATCAAATGAAGAATTATCATGGAGATTGAAAATGATTGAAGATATTAGAGAAATTTTAAATAGGAAAGAGATAGAAGGAGGTGTTTTAGATAAAGATTTTACATTGTTTAAAATGAATAGAGCTTTGATTGGACTTCAGATACATCTCCAGGTAAAGATGGCTTATTCTATAGGATGATTGAAAAGTTATCAGATGTTGCTAAAGGAGTAGTTTTAAAGTTGTACAATAAAATATGGGAACAAGGTGAATTGTCCTCTAGTTGGAAACATTCAGTCGTCGTACCAATAGTAAAGCCAAGTAAGGATAAAGTAGAGGTAAAAAGTTATAGGCCTATAGCTCTTACATCTAATTTATGTAAATTGATGGAGAGAATGAAAACTAAGAGATTAATGTATGAAATGGAAAAAAGAGGTCTTTTATCTCCTTATCAAAGTGGTTTTAGGAGTGCACAGATAACTGTAGATCCAATTGTTTAGAAAATGAAATAAGAAAGGCTCAGGTAAATAAAAATTTCTCTTAGCTACATTTTTTGATATTGAAAAAGCATATGATATGCTTTGGAAGGAAGGTTTATTAATTAAGATGGATAAAATGGAAATAAAAGGGAAAATGTTTAATTGGATTAACGACTTTTTTTAAAGAATAGAACAATAGAAGTAAGAGTTGGGGTAAATTATTCAAATATTTATGCTATACAAAATGGAACTCCACAAGGTAGTGTATGTAGTCCATTGCTTTTTAATATAATGATTAATGATATTTTTGATACCATAGATTTTAGAATGAGTAAAGCATTATATGCGGATGATGGGGCATTATGGGTGAGAGGAGGCAATATTAGTAATTTAAAAAATAGAATGCAATCAGCAGTTAATAAGGTTGAAAGATGGTCACATGAATGGGGGTTTCATTTGTCTGTTGAGAAGACACAAGTAATATGTTTTTCAAGGAAAAGGGTTAATCCTACAATAGATCTTAGATTATAAGGGCATAAATTGAAGCAGGTAAATATTGTAAGGTACCTAGGAGTATGGTTTGATGTAAAACTTTCATTTAAAATACATATACAAAAGATTATTGATAAATGTAAAAAAGGCATTAATATTTTGAGATGTTTGTCAGGGAATGATTGGGGGGGCGACAAGCACATCTTTGAAAAGAATGGATGATGTTAAATTAGTTCTGTGTTGGACTTTGGATGTATTGTTGATAAGTCAGCTGCAAATTCTGTATTAGATTTAGATAGAATAAAAGCTAAAGCACTCAGGATATGTTGTGGTGCTTTTAGAACGTCTCCAACTCCTGCTCTTCAGGTGATTACTGGAGAAATACCACTGGACTTAAGGCGGATGAAACAGTCAGCAAATTATTGGTTACATTTACAAGGACATGAGGAAAATCATTCTACTAAACAGGTATTCAGAGAATGTTGAGTATGGCCATAACATTAGGAGTTTGGGATGGGAAGGAAATATGTATAAAGATCAGTTGGGAATAAATAATATAGCATCCTGTAAAACTGTAATTAAATCTAAAATTGGTCCATGGTTATTTGAAATGTCAATAGTAAATTTAGAAACCAAAAAATAGAACAGTCCTGTGGAGGTTTGTATCAAATTATTCAGCAGTATTTAGAAATAATGTATGAAAATATGACACAAATATATACAGATGCATCAAAAGAGGAAAATTGTAAAACAGGACTGGCAGTTTATGTTCTGAAACAAAAAGGTTTTATATAAAGAAGAGCAATGGATAATTTATCATTATTTTCAGCAGAGATGTTGGCAATTATTTTGGCACTGCAATGGGTGCTGGAGGTGAAGCCTAGTAAGGTAGTCATGTGTTCAGATTCAATGTCTTGCTTAACCAGTATTATAAGTGGAAAATATGAAAGCCGTCAAGATCTTTTAAATGAAGTTAGTTATTTGATATATGGTATAAAGCAACAAAATAGAAGTATTATATTCATAAGGGTTCTAGCACATAAATGTATTGTAGGTAATGAAAAAGTAGATAAGTTGGCTAAAGAATCAGTTAAAGCAAGAGAAATTGAATATGATGTCCCACTAAGTAGAGCAGAAATAAAAGTAATTATTAAAGATAAAATAAATAATATGGCAGGAGAGATGGAATTTAGAAGAAAGAGGAAGGCATTTACATAAAATACAGAAGGAGGTGATCATAAGAAATAATAGCATAATGAACAGGAGAGAGGAAATATGGATGAACAGGTTGAGGATTGTGTATACTAGTTTAAATAGTGGTTTAAATAATAATAAAAATTAATAATAGGGAAACATCCATCAGGTGATTGTTCTTATTGCGGGGAAACAGAAGGAGTAGAACATGTGTTGATTTATTGTAGGAAATATAAAAAAGAGGAAAGAACTGGAAAGGGTAATGGGGAGTTCAGTAACTATGGCTAATTTATTAGGGAAGCATCAATCACATGACATAATTCAAGCACTTATTAAATATTTAAAAGATACAAAATTAGCTGAGAGGATTTAGTCTGTATATTTGGCGTAAAAGCAACACAGCTCATCACCCTGAACACATCATCCCCACTGTCAAACATGGTGACAGCATCATGGTTTCACTAATTAACATATCCAGGTGTTAGAATGGCCAAGTCAAAGTCCAGACCTGAATCCATTCGAGAATCTGTGGAAAGAGCTGAAACCTGCTGTTCACAAGCTCTCTCCATCCAACCTCACTGAGCTTGAGCTGTTTTGCAGGGAAGAATGGACAAGAATTTCAGTTTCTCGATGTGCAAAACTGATAGAGATCCCAAGCAACTTGTAGCTGTAAGCGCAGCAAAAGGTGGCGCTACAAAGTATTAATGCAAGGGGGCCAAATTATATTGCCTCACTTTGCTTTTTTTTTTATTTGTTAAAGTTTAAAATCCATCCTTCCGTTTTCTCACACCCTTGTCCCTAGTGGGGTCAGGAGGTGCTGGTGCCTATCTCCAGCTAACGTTCCAGGTGAGAGGCGGGGTCATCCTGGACAGGTCACCAGTCTGTCGCAGGGCAACACAGAGACAGACAGGATAAACAACCAAGCACACACACACTCACACCTAGGGAGAATTTAGAGAGACCAATTAACCTGACAGTCATGTTTTGGACTGTGGAAGGAAGCCAGAGTACCTGGAGAGAACCCACCATGCACAGGGAGAACATGCAAACTCCATGCAGAAAGACCCCGGGCTGGGAATCGAACCCAGGACCTTCTTGCTGCAAGACAACAGTGCAACCAACTGCGCCACTGTGCAGCCCTAAAGTTTGAAATATCTAATAAGTTTCATTCCACCTGATTATTGTGTCCCACTTGTTGATTCTTCACAAAATAATAAAAAATTTTGATCTTTATGTTTGAAGCCTGAAAAGCGCAAAAGGTTGAAAAGTTCAATGGGGCCAAATACTTTCACAAGCCTCTGTACCTGCTGAGAGGTGCAGAGGTATAATTGACCTTTATAGGAATCGTTTGATTGCAGTGATTGCCTCAAAACGTTGAGCAACATAAGCTAAGAGAACCATAATTTTGTCCAGGCCTGTTTCATGAGTTTATTTTTTTAAATAAATAATTCTGTTGAGCACTCTGAGTTTATTCAGACTTTCTTCATTTTAAAAAACTATAAACCTTGATTTCCAATTTTTCTAATGTGGACTCAAATTCAAAATTGAAATGAAATCTATAGTTGATCCTAAAAATCCCTAAATTTTCCCTGATCACTGTATATACATCTGAAATAACATAAACATACACACGGAAAAAATTGTTGGAACTCCTTTGTTAATATTTAAAAAACCACAATGATGACAGAAATAACTTGAATCTGACAAAGGAAATGATGAATAAAAATTCTATGAAAATGAACAAATGAATGTCAGACATGGCTTTTCAAACATTCTTGCACTCTGATTTCATTTTAAATTAATTTTACTGACCTTCACCATCTGTACCATCCTTTGGCTTGTCATCAGACTCAGCAGATGTTGATGAAGGTTCCTCTCTTGTCTCTCCATTAAGAGTCTCAGATTCACCTCCAGTGCTGGTTCCCTTATGATAAATAGCAAAACATATATAGCTTAAGTGTCACATATAGATAGATTGATGGCTCGATTATTTTATTATATACTGCTCAAAAAAATAAAGGGAACACTCAAATAACACATCCTAGATCTGAATGAAAGAAATATTCTCATTGAATACTTTGTTCTGTACAAAGTTGAATGTGCTGACAACAAAATCACATTGATTGTCAATCAGTGTTGCTTCCTAAGTGGACAGTTTGATTCCACAGAGGTTTGATTTACTTGGAGTTATATTGTGTTGTTTAAGTGTTCCCTTTATTTTTTTGAGCAGTGTATTTTGGACATTACAGTGTTCCTCTACCTTCGTTGTGGGAGCGGACTCTTTATTATCACAGTCATGCTGATTGGTTGTCTCTGAAAGAAAAATAAGACAAAATATTTTGGCTTTTATTTGTGTCTGTAAACCAACACTCATGGTCCCAGAACCAGTTGTCAGATATCACAAAGTTTTAAGAGAGGAAGGCTGATTACTGCAGAGGGAGAGAGTGTTAGTATCTCTGAAGTGGAGGGCAGAGCACCTCGTACAATAACAATGTTTAATTATTCATAAATATAAATCTGAAAAATTCTCTTTTTACTGACATTAAGGCTCCCAAATCAGTACTATCATCAGGCATCGTTTGCTGCATTTACAGCAGAAAATATTTTAGGGTAAGCCTCCACCAGTTTTGTACATCCAGACTGTAATTTTTGCCTAAAATATGAAATTATCTTACGCTAAGAAAATACTAATTTATTACTTCCAGTTTCCTCAGCATTTATAATTCGACTCTTTCAGCTAATCTTAATTTTAAAAAGCTTTTGTAAATCAAAGTTCATTTGCTTCCATTTTAATGTATGTTTGTTTACAGTTGGTTTTAAATATGTTGTACTCTTCTTTGACTTTTGTCTACTGTATTCACAAATGTGTGCAGGTGTTGCAGCAGGCATACCTGTTCTTTCTGTTGGACTTCCTTTTGGATTCTGACGGGTTCGCTCTGGGGGTTTACGAGATTTGAGTTGACCTATCAGTAGTAATGCGATGTATACCATACAGATATAGATCAGAGTCAAGATGTCCATTTTGCCATCAGGTGTTGGGAAGATACGAAGTTAACTGCAATTTTTGTGCTCTACTGTCTCCACATGAATGGATCAGGCTGTGTGAAAAAACAAAACAAAAAAAAGTCAGCATTAATAACTTCCATAATATTTATGTAATATTTATTGATGACCAGTTGAATGTTGTTGTTTTTTTATTAGGTACTAACTGCCTGTAGAAAACCCATTAATCTTTATTGAAATGCTTAACGCCTAAATGACTTTCTAGACCCAACAAACCTCCCATTTAAGGTGTGTCGTCACCACCTTTCTTTAAAAGCTGATCATCTTCAATTCTAAGAGGTCATAGAGGTCACTGCAAGGTTTAAAACATGTTAATGTCTTTCTGGCTTCTGACGTCTCTAAAATATTCTGAAACCCTTTAAGACATTTTGGTGTATTATCGCTGCAGAAACATTTAAAGCTGCAGTAACTTTTATAAAAATGTATTTATTGCATATTTGTTAAAACTGTCAAACAAGCGACAGATAATCTCTGAAAACATCAAAGTCCTCTGGCTCCCTCCAGTGGTCCTACTGCAGAAATGCACTGTCAGAAATCACCAATCAAATCCAGGAGGAAGATTTTAGCACTGTCAATCTAGATGTCCGTGCGGTGCTCACACCCTTCATTTGCACAGTTTGTACTAAAGCTCAAGATTATCGTGTGATGCAGTCGTGTTAATGGTGGAGAAACAATGTAAGATTGCAGAAAAATTTCCCAACTTCTAAGGTAGTCTCTCGGCCAAAATGGGAAACTTGACAGGTATGCTGATCACTAAAACTGATCACTTATATGTCACTTCGCAACCTGCCAGTGCAGCTTATCTCCTTTCCTTCACACTGCGCAAGCGCATGGCAACCAAATCCTAAGCAATGTGATGAGGAACTTCAACACTCAGAGTGAATGGGGAAGCGTGCGTGTTGTGATGGAGAAATACCTCGGGGGCGAAGCAGGTCAAAATGCATTAACACAACAAATCTAATATGACATTTAAAAACAAACACTTGACAAAGTGTATGGCTACATTGAGGCTCGATGCAGGAAAAGAAAGACATCCGGAGCGGCCAGACAGCAGGTAAAACAGCACACAACTACAAATATTCACCTGGAAGAGCATGATGGTCAGAAAGCTAAGCAAGTAACCTGAAAAATAATTTAAGTCAACAAGTTAGGATTGGTAGTAATATTTCACAGATGTAGCACCGTTTAAACTCCACCCAGCAGTGAACTCTCACACCAAACATCTGCTTCAAGCTGCAGAATGTAACTTAAGCAAAAAAGATTTTACATAAACTTTTGTTATGTCCTAACATTAAACAGATAATCTCTGAAATAATAATAAAAAAACATTTCCTCTGCCTCCATTTGGCAGTCTGCAGAATTACTCAGCGAGGTCAGAAATAACCAGTCAGAACCAGCATTAATCAGCTAGCCATGCTCTCTGGAAGTTCTGATTTAGTAATTTTTTGATTGTTTATTTTGATGCAACCTGCATTTTACGTTGACAGTATTTGATATAGGCAGTGTTTTGAGATTGATTTGACTCATGCATAACTTAGGGTACTGTGAACATTACTGTCAAATATTAACTAATTGCAGGTTTTTCAGTTGTTCTTTTGACTGAGTATCTGATGTATTGTGCCTGCAAGTATTTTGCATGGTTTGTTTACATTAGGTAAATTTTTCCCATTTTTCCTGATCACATACAGAACCTTGCGAAGGGATTCGCCCCCCTTGAACTTTTCAACCTTTTGCCAGTTCAGGCTTCAGACAGAAAGATCTAAAGTTTTTATTATTTTGTGAAGAATCAACAACAAGTTGGACACAATCGTGAGGTGGAACAAAATTTATTACATATTTTAAACTTTTTTTAACAAATAAAAACTGCAAAGTGGGGCGTGCAATATTATTCGAACCCTTTACTTTCAGTGCAGCCAATTCACTCCAGAAGTTCAGTGAGGATCTCTGAAATGATCCAATGTCATCCTAAATAACTGATGATGATAAATAGAATCCACCAGTCAAACCACTGTAGTAGCATTTATACCTAAAGCGAAAAATTTACATCCAATCCAGGTGATCAGCATTGATCAGTGATTGCCTCTCACTGGTGACTGTGATCAGAAGCAAAAACCTGATCGTAGCATTACTAACATATATATATGTTTCAATAAAAAATTATATTCAGTTATATAAGTGAATCAACCTTCATAAAGAGATGCTTTATTAACATAATCAAAACACTTACCTTGAAGGAAGTTCTGTAGTGCAGCGACTCTGTAGAGCAGCAGTTCTGTCTGAGAGCTGGACAGCAGCCAACTCCTTTTATATCCTTGATTCTACTTTCACTTTTGGATTTAAGTGAAACAACTGGATCTAATCTGTTTACAGTTAAGGACATGATCATCATACCACTGGGGTGAAGCTGTGCATTCAGAGTTTTTTACCAGTTCCTTGTTCTGTGTTCAGTTCAGTCCTTTTCCTCCATGGGTCTGGGGTAAATCCCCAACACAATCAATGGTATGATCTTCCTTCTTAACAGGCTCCCAAACTCAAGAATGCAGGTTTCCTCATTGAAATTATTCTACTAATTTGTAACTCTGGTTTCCACTACTTGGCATACCGATACTTTCGCCTGAGGTTTGTAATACAAAGCAGGAAACCTGCATCAATTCAATACCATCAACTTTAACTTTTGTTTTTGTTCTTTAATTGACTCTACCTGACTTTATCATCAATGTAATTCATAATTAAAACAGGTAAAGTTGATTAAATTACAGAAGAGCTTTGTTTGTACATGATTATTAAAATATACTTTGTCCAATTCAAACCAGCTGCATTAAAACTATTATTTTGTTGTTTTTAATCCCCAACAATCTGACACATTTTGACATCCTAATAAGTAGTTATTATTATTATTATTATTATTATTATTATTATTATTATTATTATTGTAATAATATTAATCATCTCTGGACATCTGTACAACAACTCTTCTCTCTAAGGCTTTGCAATTCTCCTTTAACTTCTCCATCTCTGACTCCAATCAGTTTTCACCTTCTGACTTTTATTCTGACTTAATAAAACTCAACATATTCACATTGACATTATTTACTTAACAACACTATCATTCCAATTTTGACAATTTCTCTTTGCTGATAAAACCTATTGTTGATCTAATGAAAAGGTCAAAGGTCTTTCTGTTTTCCTCCTTGATGTGCAGCCATAGAGTCCAGCAGGATTTATGGTCCACTGGACTGAGTGCCATGAAATGTTGTTGCCAGCATGGATCCATTTTCTTCAAGATGGACTTAAGTTCTTTTTCACATTTACATCATGAGGTTTGCCTGTGTCACTTCTAACATCATAGTACATACTTAAAAGTGCATAAAAGCTTGTATTTTTATATATATATATTGTTTTTAATTTGTAGTTTTAGACAAACTAGAGTTTGATCCATCATACTCGTTATCTTTGGCTATCTGATCAATAAAATAAGACACATCACTCTCTAAGGTTTTTATAATGCTGCTGTAACACCTTCAGCTCAGACTTCAATTGATTTTAAGGCATGAAAAGTTTGGAGTTTGTCATTTATTCACAAATCCTCAATTCTAAAATGATGAGAATGTACAAAGAAAATGTTTGGACCTGTGCAAACAGTTTTATACACCGCTCACAAAATTAAAGTGAACATTAAAATAACATCCTAGAACTCAATTAATTAAATATTCTAATTGAAAATCTTTATTATTATCACAGTGAAATTGAATGAGAAGAAAATAACATAAATGATCATTGTAAATCAACATTATTTCATTTTGGAAATCTGGATTTGGATTCATGCTCACTATGAAAGTTTAAAACAACATGACAGATTGATTCAGTCAATTTCCTCAGTCTAAATGAGGCTCAGTAGTGTGTGTGGCCTCCATGTGTGTGTGGCCTCCATGTGTGTGCATGACCTTCAGACAACATCTGGCCATGTTCCTGATGAGACGCCTGATGTTCTCCTGAAGGATCTTTACCTGGACCTGGATTAGAGCATCAGTTAGTTTCTGATCAGTCTGTGTTGCGACGTGGCGTTGGAGGATTGACCAGCAGCTGGTTTTACTTTTGAGCCAGTATGAACACTGGATTCACAAACAATAGGCTGAACTTTACTTTGGATCCAATATTATTTATTGGAGATGCAGTTTTTACTCAGCCATCAAGATCAAAATGTTCTTGTGTTTCCTCATTTCTTACTTCACTGCATAAGAGGAAACATTCTGATCTACAGTGAGTTTATCTATGATATCAGTTTGACGCCCAGTTTTGTTGAATTTCCTCCTTCCTAGATTCTCATCATACCACTGAGGTAAAGCTGTGCATTCAGAGATATTTACCAGTTTCTTGTTCTGCTTTCAGTTCAGTCCTTTTCCTCCATGGGTCTGGGGTAAATCCCAAACACAATCAATGGTATGATCTTCCTTCTTATCAGATGTCTTGACTTCAGAATGAAACCTTGATAATTAACTTCCTCATTGAGATTATTCTACTAATTTGTGACTCTGCTTTCAAGTACTTCACAGATCGGTTTCTACTCTTCAGGAAACCTGCATCAGTTCACTAACATCAACTTTAGTTTTTGCTTTCTGTTTGTGGTTACCTCTCTTCCTTATCACTTCATCATCAAAGTAATTTATAACTGAATCAATCAAACTTTACTACAGTAATACAGCAGCACAGAAAAGATATGCTTTTCTGTGCTGCTGACAACAATGTGACCACAAATTGTTGTCACATTTGTGGTGAATTGGTGCTATAAAAATGAGCTGAATTAAACTGAATAATATGGTGTGTATAATGTCCAAAGCAGCTGAGCCACAGTACTGTTCGGGTCTCTACTGGAGGAAATAGACAAACAGGGTCTTTTTAAAACTGTAGTTGTCACCACAGGATTATGGGGTATATCATAATCTAATTTGTTACTGTCATGCTAAATAAACACTAATAATAGCGGTTTAACGTGTAGAATACTTTAACAATCAAAATAGTTAATGGGGGCTAACTCTACATAATTTTTCTATATTAGCTCCTCTAAGAGATCAAAATTTGCAAGTTATAAATTAACAGTTATAAATTAAATTGATTAATTTACAGAAGAGCTTTGTTTGTACAATGCTGATAAAAAGGCAGCAGTCATATGATTATTAAAATATACTTGGTCCAATTTATACTAACTACATTACAACCATTATTTTTGGTGTTTTTTAAAGCATTCCGATATATCAGCTTTGTTTAAGTTCCCAACAATCTGATACAGATTAAAATCTTATTTATTTGTAGACTAGCAATAAATTAAAACTTCCACTACAGCTTTGAAATGTGGAAATTGTTAACTATGATACATCTGTGACTTGTTGGAAGGATAAAAACAAATTGTCTCATATATACATGATCTCAACAACTGTGATTATTTTACTAATAAAATACAGTTCTTGATAAGTCCATAATATTCATCATCTCTGGCCATCTGTGCAACAACTCCTCCCTTTAAGGGTTTGTAAAAATCCTTTAACTCCTCCAGCTTTGACTTAAATTAGTTTTGACCTTTGACTTTTATTCTATGACTTGAAGAAACTCAACAATTTCACAGGTACCACAGTGATCCAGGTTCATTATTTATTTAAAAAACATTATCACTGGCATTTTGACAATTTATCTTTGCTAACAAGCTCAATTGTTGAGATTTTGAAAAGGTCAAAGGTCTTTTTGTCTTCCTGAGAGATGTGGCTTCCACCTTGATGTGCAACCAAAGAGTCCAGCAGGATTTATGGTTCACTGCTGATTTAAATTTCAATACCAAACACTTCCACTGTCTTATACAACTTCTCCACCAGATTCAAAAATTGTCCAGGTTTGTTGTCTTGAGCATTGACCAAAAACTGACCAAGGTAGAGCTGCCAGTGTGCAGCATATTTTACCACACTACTGGTCTTCAGTGTACTGCAGAAAAACAATGTAAAATTGAATAACATTGTTTTCAGGCTGACAAAAACTGTTAGTATCTGGAAATTTGGTAAAATCCAAGTTAATCCAAAACATGTAACATTTACCATAATGAAATTGTTCAAGTGAAAACTGCAGACGTTTCAACAAAAAAGAAAAACGATTGAGGATGACTTATAATATGTATTTTCTTTTAGAAAATTGTTTTTCAACTAAAGTTGATGATTGAGAAGCTCTGCATTTGTTTTTTATTTATTTTAGTAAAACGCAAAGATCAGCTGCTATGAAAGTCAGTGTACTTTGTTAATGCAAAAACATATGAAGACATTTACCACAATTAGCATTAGCAACAATGAATTGATGCAACAAAGGTCTGCAGCAGCATCAGAGCCAGAGACCTTAAAAAGCTGAAATGCCTGATAAAGACGGCTGGTTCTGTTCTTGAGATGATTATGTGAAGAAGGTGTCATGAATTGAGGAATTGTAGTGGTGAGGAATAACGCGGTGGACCCAGGTTTAGTGTGAAGTTATGATTTTAATGATAAAGTACACGAAATCCTGGAAGCACAGATAAGCATGGAACAGAGACACAGGTAGATTCATGGGATACACATGACAAGGATTCGACAAGGGGCAGATGGCACAAGTAGGGTTAAATACACAGAGGGTAATCTGGGAAAAAGAGGGACACCTGGAAACAAAGAAAGGGAAAAAAAAGAGACTCAATTATCTGAAAAGACACAAAATCCAAATCCTCACAGAAGGTTTGTCTTTCCTGTGTTTGTTTAAATTGTCTCTAATAGGTATTTAGACCTGACAGAAGGATTCTTCATAAGATCAAGAAAATTATGGACAACCCTGACCATCCTCTTCATGAGACTGCCTAGGGAAGGCAGAGCATCTTCAGTCAGAGGCTTCTTCAGATTCAGTGCAGCACAGACTGCTACATGAGATATTTTCTTCCAACAGGCATCACAATTTTGAATAACTCTGCGAAGAATCTAAATTAATGAGCTACAGCAACATTTAATTTTAATTTGGGAGTAATACAGTACTTTTGAATTTGAATATGAGAAAAAGCGCAACCGGAGAGGAAAACGCTCACCGTTAGTTCTGTGCAGCGGGGCTTTGACTTTATCAATCGTTTAAAACTAGTAAAAATAAAAGAAAAGACTTAAAACAGCGATCAAAGTTCGCCCCAGTGCCGCAGATCGTAGGCTATAATAGGAACTGGATCGGAGTTTGCACCCAGGAAAGGGGGGCGGGGGGGGGTTGACGTTTGGGATTCTCATTTTGGATCAGGACTTTGGATTACAACGGGGAAATATTTCCAGGACTTTGGTTTTTTCGAGGATATGGAACTCCTTTGTGGACATGAATCTTTTTGAAAAAAAAACGGGACAATTTTGGACATTTAATTATTTAGGTTTTTGGCTGATACAAACTGAGTGATTTAAGTCTAACATAATTATTTTTTGAGGGATTTCTGGGTTATTGATCTATTTATCAAGATAACTATCATCATTTCTTAGTATTGTAATTCTTTTTGAATAAATAATCGATGCTAAAAAATCAACAAATTTCTTATTGAATGGTTGAGTATTTATTTTTTTTAATCAAATTAATGGTGTAACATATTTTACCTGATTTCCTGGTACCGATCCCCCTTGAGTGTATTGTGAGTTCTGCTTTAAGTCAAGGTGAATTTTACATGCTGAGCAAAACCCCAGCAGTCTGCAGCAATGAACAAAGAAGTCTGAGAGCTTAATGAAGTGGAGGTGTGATCTGTCACGTATTTATTTTAGGTGAGTAAAATAAAGACAATGAATGGCAGCAGAGCAAAAATAAAAAGCTGAAGTGAAAGAACAATATAAACAAAACAAGAAAATAATTGATACCATGAAACAAGGAAATTCAAACATCAAGAGGTAAATATCAAAACAGAGGAACAGCTGAAAACATAAGACCCAGAACAAGACATAGGTGAAACCAAAGTCATTATGATTGTGTCAAAAATAATTATACACATACATTTTTATGCTAACAAAATACCGTATTTGGTAATAACTGATGTCAGTGTTTGACATAAAATATTGATCTGAATTTTTTTTCATAACATTGATAAACCCATTTAGCAAAAACAACTAAAATAAAAAGATCCTGGCATCAAGCTTAATTCAGTTTAGCTATTATAAATGCACAATTTTAAAAAATAAGGAGCTATAGCAAAAGAGGCTTCAGCAGTTTATTTTGTCTTTAATACACAAAATACATATGTAAATGAGGTGATTTTAAAACAAGAAGAAAAAAGGATCAAAATACTCTACATGCAAAAAACAGTTATGTTCAAACAACTGAACATGTATTATAACTTCACTTGATGTTGAATGATTTCTTGAGGCTTTCCACTGCCTGTTCCTTTGTGATTCTCTTCCAAGCATCAGGAATATCAGCAGGCTTTGCATTATATGCTTCAGCAAATTCCTTGTTGTACTTGTTCATCACATATTTCCAATAATCTGATGCCTCAAGGCTCACATCTGGAGGAATATTCCAGTCTGGGTAAATCTGCCTATATTCTTTGTAAAGATGCCATTGATTCCTTGTGTCACTGCAGCAAAAATATCGGTCACTGATAACAAGACGAGAGCAGATGTCAGTCGGGTGATTATTTGGGTATTCCCAACTGAACTGACTTAAACCCCGTGGTCGATGAAAGCAAGCAAAGTGTTGAGTGTGGTTTTCTCCACCTGCATCACAGGGAACTTTGCAGAATGGACACCTTTTGCCACAACCAATCACTCTGTTGAAAAGCTCATTCTCTGGTTTTATGTGGAGAAGTGAGAGTTTTATTTCAAACTTTGTGTTTTTAAACTTTTCTCCAAGAGCTTCTGTCATTTCCTGCACACACTTGTTGAGCCAGTGAGCAAACTGTTCCTGGTCAGCATTGTTGCTGCCCATGAAGGCATTAAGAGCATACTGGGAAATTACCAGTTTATCCCCAAGTTCTGTGCAGATCTTGCTGAAAACATTTGTCGCTTTGGCCTTTTTAATGGCAGCATTTATGTGGTCCATGCAGAACTTAAGATGTTTGTCCTCCAATTCACATATTGTAGACTGAGAGGAGAAACTCTCCCTAATTTTCTCAGTTATCCATGATTTTACATAATATTCATATGAGCGAATGTAACTCTTAAAGCTGTTGAAGTCACTTTTTGAAATCAGATCCAATAAAATTGAATACTGGAAGGACATTCGTGAGCTAAACTCCTCTTTTGTCATCATTTTATCAACAATATCAACACCAAGAGAACGATAGATGAAGTTTTCAACAGCAGGTTTTAGAATTTGGTTTGTGAATTTTCCAGCTTTTTTCTGGCATTGATCTCGTTTGTGGAAGACATCTTTGAAATCTGTGCGAAACTTTTCTTTGTTTTTCTGCAGACATTTATAAGGATCATTTTCTTGGATAAATTCTTCATGCATTTTCTGAAACTTTCTGGCTGCAGATCCACAGATGTGTTGTTTCAGAGACACTTCAAACTCAATGTCAGTGTCAACATCAGCTTTGTTCAGCCTCTCATCAATGATGTGAAGAATCTCCTGGATGTAAGTATCATGATAATTGGTTTTTCTCTTGATTTTATTACTAATACAATCATTGCAAGCAGATATGATACTGTCAGCAATTTCTTGTCTTGCCTTTATTGGATCTGTCCAGGAAAGAAGTCCTTTAAAAGCAGTTTTAATATTTTCCTTCACTCCTTTAGGTTTGTATGTAAAAGGCTCCAGTCCACAGTCTTTGAGACTTTTTTTACTCAGCAGTTCACATGCATGGCTTCCTTTGTGTGAAAGATTTGTTAACTGATAAGACACACTTGTGAAGATATTTAAAATTTGTTGTTCAGAGAAAGACAAGGTGTTCAGTGTTTCAGTCCACATCTTATTAAAACTTTCATCAAGCTCTCTGTCAGTCATTTCAAGATTCTTCTCACGACATTCATCAATTAAATCACAAACTGCTTTCTCAATTTTTTCTTTATAAGTGGCCCTGATTTTGTTGAGTTCTTTCAATCCCTTCTTAATGTCAGCTGCTGCTGTGATCTGGTTGAACACTGATCTTTCAGTTTGTCGTCGAAGACTCTTTATGCTGTTGGAGAAATCCTCTCTGTATCCTTCAACCAGATAAACATGACCTTCTGGCTGCTCAAAGTATTTCTTTAGGTTTTCAAGGATCTTTGTCTCCCACTTGGTCAGCTCTGTGATTGCTTCACTTTTCAACACAATGATGAATTCATTCATGTCAGATATTTGAGATGTTGCAGTAAATGAACCAAAACTGGAAATTCTTGTCTCTGCTGTGGTGACCCATTTGTACATTTCCTTTTTGAACTCCCACTCCCATTGGTTGTACTCTGTGCAGAGCCTCATGTAAGCATCAGCCACCAGGCTGTTTCTGAAGCTGAAGATGAAGTTTTCATGTTTTACTGCGTTCCACAGGCTGGTTATCCACTCTCTGAACTCCAAGATGTTATTAGAAGTTGACTCACACTTTCCCAGCTGTTGGATGATGTTTTTCTTTAGTTCATAGACAGTCTCACTGTATCCTGCATTGACTGGAGCCATTGGTGGGTTTCCATTCCAGAGTCCAGGAATGTAGCAGCTCCCAGTGTCTGGATTATACTCCATCACATCAGTGAAGCTCTTGTTTTCCTCTTTCTTCTCCATTTTAGCTGCTGCCTGGGTCATCTCATTCAGCTGTTCTAACAGCAGCTTCCTGTCTCTCAGGTTCTTCTCATGAGCTGAAACATCAGAAACGTTCTGGTGAACAAACTGACATTGAGGCTTTTTGCCGACCTCCTTCATCCTGAGGAAAGCATGCACCACTATCTGCAGGATGTCTTTCATCTCTGTTGAATTCTCCATTGCAATATTGATAATGGTGATGTCACTCAGACCAACAACAAGTGTTGCCAGCTCATTGTCATGTTCATAGCTGTTGTCCAGCTGTGCTAGCTCTGGTGACTTTAAGCCTTCAGTGTCGATGATCATCATGAAGTCACAGTTGAGAACTTTCTTGAAGTCTTCATTGACTTTGATGAGCAGCATGAAGGCACCTCTAGTGCATCGACCACTGCTGACTGCAAACTGGACTCCAAACATGGTGTTAAGGAGAGTGGACTTCCCAGTGCTCTGAACTCCAAGAACTGTGACGACCAGGATCTTGTTCTTTGGAGACACCAAGTCATTGAGCTGAGAGAGAACATCACTCACCCATCTGAGAGGAATGTTGGAAGCATCTCCATCTACAAGCTCAAGAGGAAATCCATCCAGCAACAACTGAGCACAGAGTTTGGGCAGATGTTGCAGTTGTTGACGTGATGGATCTGTTTCTGGAAGGTAAAGAGAAGCTTCATAGATCTGACCCATTTCACGGAAGAAGTGCTCAACTCCCAGTGAGCTGCTGGAAAGTTGTTGATCAATTTCTTTGATCTCTTGTTTGTTTTCAGAATCTTTGCATTTTTCCTTGTAAAGTTCCCTGAGGCCAGAAAGTTCTGTTCGAGATAAATTGTCGAGGTTCATTCTCATCCATTTAAGAAAATAACACCTTTCTCTATGTGGGCTGAATATTGCACTAATGAAGTATGACATTACACTTGACATTGCATAGGAATTTTGTTTTTTACGGTGTTCTTCTCTTTTCTTTTTAAGATTGCTCTTATAGTTTCCTATATTTTCAGAACCAACTTTCTGAAGACGACATTCTTCCTTTTCCAAAAATGTCAGTTCCTTCCATATTTGACCTTGCAAAGGAAACTGATTTTCTTTGAATTGAAAAGTATCTTTTATCTGTGCAGTGATGGCATCTGCAATTTTCTTTCCATCCTGGCACTCTGGAGAATCTTCATCAACTGGAATTCCTAATTCATGAGCAACTTCAGCCATCTGCTCTATTGACATTTTCCTCTGTGGGTTATTAATTACATCACTGACTCTTTTCCTCAGTAGTTTAACAAAATCTGCATCATTTGTTTGTTTTGTATTTATTAGAATATTATTTTTAGTCAAGGCCAGACTGGTTGCCATTTTTTTAACAGAATCAACTCTGAAGTTTTTGCTCTGTTGGTTTCCCACCAAGAAGATCTTTGCTTTGAGGTTTTTGTTCATCAGCTGTTCACATTCAGAGTCCAGCTGATCGATAAAAACAAAAACAGCAGCAGATGTTTGACACAAAAAGAAGAATTGAGTTTCAAATGAAGCAATGTCTCCACGAAGGTTAGCTATAGCAACTGGTTCACTGAAGATGTCCATGTTTTTGTTTCCACAGGGAAGGTACCAGGTCATTTCAGTCAGTCCATTGGATATTCTTCTCTGAATGTCTCCAGACTCCATGTCACGGTGAACAAAGGTGTCATGGTATTGCTGAGAGTTACTCAAAAGTTTATTGAGGATCTCTGATTTGGACAGAGAGCACTCACCCAGTCTCACAAATGAGATCATTGGAAGTTCAGAAAGAACTATTCTTTCTTCTATGAAGCCTTTTGATTCTGAAAGACTTGAAGGTCTGTACTTCTTAACAATGTCTCTCATGGCCCACAGCATGAGGGTGCACTGCTGTGTATCACAGTTAGGAAGCAGCAGAGGAACAGAGAACTGACACATGGACATTTTTAGAGCTAACTCTTGATGGACAAACCCATCAGAACACAAAAGGAGAGCAGTGATTAAATCATTAAGATTTAGTGTCTCATCCACATTTGGACAAGCAAGAAGATCATCAAGATCAAAATAATCACTTAATGTATCATCACAGTTGGACTCAGAAGCTGATGTGCATTTTATCTCTCTAGCTGTTACATTCACCATCATTAGTTTCTTAAGAAAATACCATGGAAGATCAGATTTACACTTTGGAGGCTCATCATTGATGATCTTCTCATTGATCTCCAGTATCTTGCTGAGTGACAGTTTCTTCCTGTAGAACTGATCCAAACCCAAATCCTCTAGAATCGTCTCCAGGTCGGTTCCTGTGGAATAAAAACAGGTTGTGACTTTTTTTGTAAGCTAAAAGTAAAAATAGTGTTTCTAAATCACGATGAAAAAAAAATATGTAAAAATGCTTTCTTTTGTAGTTTTACAAAAAAATACATATTAGATCATATGAAGCAAAAATATAAAATGAATGTATTAAAGTAGATTCAAAAGCAATTAATATTTTAGACCTGTAGTAATATTTGATAGTCTAGTATTTTAAGTTGTCATTTGCTAATCAGATTATCATTGTTCTTTATTATTGTAATTTTAAGTATGGAAATCTTTACACTTACCTTTGCCATTTAACACATTTGCTGGTCTTGTGGGTTTGCTTGAAATTGAATTTGTCCACAAGCTTCCTGTTTTCAGACAATGTAAAGTCATTTTGTTAATGGTCTCATTGTCAGTTATTCAAACCAGTTTTAAAATCTCCTCTTGTATCTTTAGAGAATTTTTTAGACACTAGTTTCCTTTATTATATTGTAGTCTTACAGTAAAAGGGCATGGAGAAGGGGACAGACATGCAGCGAGGACTAGAGTCAAACTCATGACAACCATGTCGAGGTCTTTGGCTTTTCCTCTAACCACTGCGCCACACGATGCCCCTTCATGGTTTATTTGATGTAAATTTTACATTAATTCCACCAGTTTGCTCCAAAAGCAGAAGGTCTGTCATTTATTTTGATTTGATCAGGTGTCATAATCATAATCATTTTTTAAAAGTCAATTGGCCCAGGTAAGCAAGCTATAGTTTAAAATGATCAGAAAATTATATATAATTCAATTAACTGTAAATTTAAATGAGTATTTATGGGATTAGTAATATTAATACATATTGCTAAACTACAAAGAGAAAAGCTTATGGGAATTAAATTATTTGCTTTCAAGTATAAAATCGTGGTAGTAGGGCCAATATGAGTAAAAAAGCTCTTCATGGGTTCAATCTATTGTTATCAAATTGAATCCTGTCAAAGAGTCAGATGAGGGTTTTCAAATGAAATTGTAAATCTAATTTGCCAGCCTTTAGTACCTTAATTTGTCTTCAGTAAGTCTATCCATCTTACTTTTTGGTTATTTTGGGGTGTAATGCGTTAGAACAGTTAAAGATGCGACAGTAATCAGACCTTACCTGTTGTGATGTGTCCAGACTTCAACAGTAGCTCCCTGACCTGTCTCCGTCCCTCATCTTCATTGTTGAAAAGATGAATTCTGGATGAAAAACTTTTGACTACCTCTGGAAGTAAACTTGATTTATAGTCTGAAATGTAATTTGATAACGATCTAAATAAAGTATCTCCACCTGTAAAGAGCAGGAAACAGTTTTTCATCCTCTGAGGCCCAAGAACTCTGGTTGTTGCCTCTACAGTCTCCTGGTCTTCATCGGTGAACCGATCAATTTTAAAAACCAGTAGGAAAAGAGTAGGGATGGACTCCTGGAGGAAATGCTGACAGAAGTGTTTAATCTGTTCCTCTGATCCTGATATATCTGGGGTGTCAATGACTGCAACATATTTCCCAAACACCATTCCTGTTTCCATTGAGACGTGTTTGGTGACTCTTGCAAATGATGGTCTGGATTCAAACGCTGCTCGTCCTAAAATGGTGTTTGCTGAAGCACTTTTGCCGACTCCAACTTTTCCCAGAAGGACAATGTAGAGACGATCATCCATGATGGAACATTAGAAACCTGTGAAACAGAAAGAATTACAACATTTTCAGAACTGAGATTGAAGATACACAGTTCATGCATAATAGTAACTGCATAAAACATCAAAATCAGAGGTAGCTTATGGTCACTCAACATATATTTAAAATCTTTTTCATTTTCTGGTTTTAATTCTTTCAGTTACTAAAAAGTGAGCCTAAGGTCTCTGAATTGTTACAGTAAATGTGCCCAATATTTAGTAAGAATAATTTTTAATTTCTAATGTGGCTATTTAAAAATAAAATTAAGTCACTTATTCCCTTTCTGGCTCCATCTCTCCTGCTTATTATTGGCTTAAAAGAGATGCTGCAAATGTTGAGGTTGGATTCTTGGAAAGGAAAACTTGTATTATTAGACCTATAAACGATTATTGCATAACTTTATACATATATCAAGTAAAAGTAGCTCAATTGTTTGTTTACGGTTCTATCTTTATGTTTCTGCTCAAATTTTGCCTAACTTTGTTTAATTCCATATTATTTGGCCTAAACCTTCTCACTGCTGGCCTCCTTCCGTCAAACAGAACTTAGGCAGTTGGATTCTCCTATTTGTTTAAAACAGTACATCATTTCATCACACAATATAAAATATATATATATAAAAGCATCTCACTCAGACTCACTGCTCCACCCACCCAGTGTCAACTCATGAATTGGAATAGGGAACATTGCTGTGGAGAGTATTGATCGATATCATTAGTCTGCATATAAATGCGTGATTTGTAATGCAGATTAAGAACCTGCAGCTGTAGTGCAGGGGTTTGTCACTATAAAAGTCTCTACTACCAACACAGAAAAAGTCACTTGATTTGTCCCTTGTTGGTTTTTGTGACTAAAAAGTCACTAGAAGTGTCTGGAAGGTTGCTAAATATAGTGATAAAGTTTAGAAGTAAGCACTGACCACAATAACCCTGTTTTTTCCCCTCCTCCAATACCCACACTCAGGTGTAGGCCTGTCATAATAACAAATTTTGCTGAGCAATTAATTGTCTCAAAATTTATTGTGATAAACAATAATATTGTTTGAAAACCATTTTAAACTGATGTAATGGTAATGACATAATAATGCAAGCACATCCTGCCAAAAATAAATACACTTTATTTTCAAAAGAACACTGGAACTGGTAAACAAAATAAATAAAACAACCAAAAACAAAAATAAAATGGACTCTCAGCCTCCGTTAACAAAAAATGCACTTGAATAAAAACTAAACATAAAACTAAAGTGAAAATAAGAAACTACATTCAATCAAAATAGAACAGGTTATGAAGTCTGTATACTATTTTGGCCTTCAATAATCATTAGATTTAGGTAGAGAAGACGGGGACATCTGACTACCTGATTCAATAGTTCACTCCTTTACACTGAGGAAGTGAGGAAAGGAGGGGTCAGTGGAGAGTTGAGCCTTTTTTCATTCAATGTCATCAATAGAAACAGAAAAAGGCAGGAAGAAACGATAAAGCCAATAAATTAAAATGAGGTCGATAATTTTAATTTATCATCCGATTAATTGATCTATTGTTTATTGTGACAGGCCTACTCAGGTCTGCCCCTCAGTTTCTCTTGGCTCCACTCACTTTGCTGGAATTCATCAGCATGTCAGGGAAGTTGGTTACACTTCAGCCATGTCGTATAATTATGAAATATTTCTAGCAAACACTGTAAACTTCAATCTTAACCCAAATACAAAGAGATCCTTGTGTCACCTTAGAAGAATCAGGCACCCAACAATGAGGTATTATTAAATAAAATGGCAGGATAGCTATTTATTTGATTAACCTGCAAAAATTAATGTCTAATATTTGAGAAGTTTAGTTTCGTTTTCTGCTCATTCCACATGGAAATAATAAATGATATATGACCCTGTAGTTGTGATAGAGCTCATACTTGTTCTGTTAGTGAGTAGCAGCTCACCGTTTGTATTTTCAGAAGGAATTATTCAGATGAGTCACTGTAGGGGGTAACAAGGAGGCCTTTTGCGGCTGGATTTTACAGTGAGGATGAAAAGCTGAGGCAAAGTCAGGTGGAAACAGCAGTGGCTTATTCTTCACACAGCATCAACAATCATTTCACAGGTGAAACTGCAGCTTAAATAGTCCCAGCTGTGACAGACCAAACCACCTTTAATTCACAGGAGGATCTCAATTCACCAATCTTCACCTATTTAAATAAAATACCTTTTACTAAATATAAACATTTCCATTTACTTTTTGTAAATATTTTATGTTTTATCATTACACCATAATGAAACACCATAAAAACCCATAAACAATCCCCCTCCCACTTTTCAATGGCCTCTCCCAGAACCTATAAATGGTGTCTGGACCCCCAGGTCAGTATTTGTCCAAACACCCTGGAGCGGACACAGAAAAGACAGGTGAGTCACTTCATATTAGCACTCCACACTTAACAGATTATGCACAAACATTTGCTCAGTTTTACCCACCAGTAGCTCATTGCTCTGAGTAACAATTATTCTCCAGGCAACCACCTCACTCATCAATGAGGAGAAGCTGTGCAGAGCCCAGAACAAAAGGCTACATGCTAATCTCTAAACATACTCAATAAATACAATTAAAACTTCTTGTGTACAAATTATTTATGTGCAAATCTATGCTTAAAGTGCAGTGCTAAATAAAGTGATTGTTAATAAAGTACAAAAAGTGCTTTTATAGTGCCATAGAGTGACTGAAGTAAAATAGTCCCAGTAATGAAAATCTCTAAAGATTAAAAAAGTCTCAAATTGTCAGTTTTTAGGCAAATTTGTATCTCTAAACACTTTGGTTTTTTCAGTATCAGTTTTCAGATATAGATCATTTTGATAAACCTTCTCACATCATCCTCACTGACAGATTAGCTATCTTAATCTGTCAATGAGGATGCTGGAGAAAATACTGGCCTCTTTTTCTCACTGCTATTTTCTCCTACTACTCACCATTTATGCAACTATAGTTACCTATAAGTTTATGATCTCTGTACATCTAGTGCGGCATGTCTGTTAAGATGCGACATCTTTCTGATTGGTCCATGAGTCGAGAAGTTGCTGCCAAGAATTCTGTGCATTTTCTCTCTTGAGAAATCCAGTGTTTGTGTTTAACAATATTTAACTATCCTTATCTTTTCTTTAACATATCATTGATCAATGCTTCCATGTTTTTATGTATATGCTTTTTGTTCTGAAAGCTCCAGTAAGTCACAGCAGATGACTGTTAACCCTGAGATACTTGACGTGTTTTCTTGTGAAAAGGAACCTTTTCCTTTCTGCTATCACCACATGGATACAGGCTCAGTATGAGGAATTACTTCAAAATGTTTAACTATATGGAACCAACTGTCCAGTGTTGACACACATTGTTCAGGAGGGAGGACTGTGTAAGTTGGTAAATAAAACCCAAAAGTGCCCAAGTTTCAACCACTGAAACCCAGATCTTCATACTCAGAAGAAATAATATCTCTTAATATGTTTAGGAATAGGCCTGTCATGATAAACGATAAATCAATTAATCGTATAATAAAATAAAACCATCGACCTCATTTTAATTATCTTTTTTTCTTTCAGTTAATGACACTGAACAAAAAAGGTTCAACTCTGGTGCTCTCCACTGACCCTCCCTTGCTTATTTCCTCAGTGTAAAGCCCAGCGCACACTACACGATTTTAGAGCTGTCGGCCGATTGTTGGCCCATTTTCAAAACCTGAGAGATCACACATTAGCCGACAGAAATCCTAGGTATAACGGTTCGATCGGGTTCGATCCTGCCGTGTGGTGTCCAACAATGGGCACAAAATAATGGCTACAAGTCCAGTGAACTAATTTTAAAACCAGGCATTAATCAATGCTTTACTACAATCTACCTGCAATGCATGTGGCTAGTGTCAGCGTAAAGTCCTGACTGAATGAAAATCATTAGAACCTATTTACGTCACGTTAACGAAGAACAGCTGAAAAGCAGTGTTGTATAGTAACGAAGTAAAAATACTTCACTACTTTACTTAAGTATATTTTGGAGTACTTCATACTTTCCTCGAGTATGAAAATTTTTGATGACTTTCACTTTTACTTCACTATATTTCCGAACTTAATTGCGTACTTTTACTCCGATACATTTTCAATGTGTGGTTTAGTTACTCGTTACAAAAAAGCGAGACAGAGAAACGCAAGTGTTTTGACCCCACCTACTGATTGACTGCAACAAAGTCCGTAGCCTACTTGCCTGGGCTTGTTCATCACCACCAATAGGATACACCTGTTTCGCTTCTCCCATTAAACACAAAGCAAGTCTCGCAATCAGCAGCAGCCACATGGAGGAGGAGACGGAGACCACAACGACTGCAACTACGTCGGACACGGCTCCAGGGAACCACCAGCTGGTGATGAGAGCCCATGGCCTTATTTAAACACAATATACTCTTTCGTGGGTGTTAAAGATTCGTCGTACCGCATGCAGTTTATGTTATTCCTGCCCGAAGATGTGGAAATTCTATCTTACAAAAACTCCCCGTCCAACTTGAAGAAACACATCGAGGTAACTTCTTATGAAATGGTTATAATCCTCCTGTTTCAGTAACTATAGCTTGGTCACTAGACACTATTGAGAAATCTTGAGCGTAACGTTACCTGTATAAATGAACTTTGTTTGGCATTGTTTCAGTTCCACACGTGGTGTATTTAGCTTAGGCCTAATGTTGACTGTAGCAGGCTACCTAGACTCCTCTGTTCAAGGGGGGACAGAAGCCATAGCGATAGCAATTTAGACTGAATTTAACGAATATAGGAAAGGCATGCAAGTTCAAAACCACAAACCATTAACATGTGCTACTCTTTAAAACTGGAACAATTTATTAGCAGGTTTAATTTTGCCTGCACTTGGTTTTTAAGTGTATTTGACAAGTTTACCAAAATATAAAAAATGTCATTCAAACTGCATTTGCCTTGTTTTACTTTTTACTTGTACTTTTCATTACATTACTTGAGTACATCCATTTTTACAGCAATTTCTATACTTAAGTACAAGAAGTTTCAGATCAAGTAACATTTCAGTCAGTGACTTGGACTTTTACCAAAGTCATATTTTGGAGAGGTACTTATACTTTTACTTGACTCTGAGATTTCAGTACTTTATACAACACTGATGAAAAGTTACTGGGTTTATCAACTGCGGTAGCAATTTCGCTCCAACTCCTCCTCTTGTCATTTCTATATTCTTTGCATGTTGAATAAACATTAATGTTGTTTCCACGTATCATCTCCAATGTCCGCTGGACTTCGGGTTGCGCCGTATCAGCTGTTTGGGATTCCCCGACGTAATTTCCCCTCAGAAAACACAGAGGAGAATCCGCGCTTTCTGATTGGCTACCTGTCACTTTCAACAGGCTGAGTTTAAGCTCCCAGTCGGGGAAAAACCCTGATTTGGAACGGAGCGGCAACGACGATCTACCGTAACACACTACAGGATGATCGGTTATGAAATCGTAAGCTACAATCTTAGAACAAACAACGTTCTAAGATTGTCGTAAGGGGAAAATCGGGGCAAAAAATCATGTAGTGTGAACTATTGCATCAGGTAGTGGGATGCGCCCATTTTCTCTATTTAAATCTAATTATTACTGAAGGGCAACATAATATACAGACTTCATAATCTGCACTCTTTTGGTTGAATGCAGTATTTATTTCCACTTTGGCTTTATGTTGTTTAGTTTTTATTCAAGTACATTTTTTGTTAATGGAGACTGAGAATCCATTTTATTTTTATTTGTTTTGTGTATTTTGTTTATCAGCTCCAGTGTTAAATGTTCTTTTGAAAATAAAGTGTATCTATCTTTGGCAGGAAATCACATGCATTATTACGCCTTTTTAAATCAGTGTAAAAAGGTCTTCAAACAATATTATCGTTTATCGCAATAATGTTTGAGACAATTAATCGCTCAGCAAAATTTGTTATCGTGACAGGCCTATTTAGGAACAATTGCTAAGGCTCCATTGTATCATAAAGTGGAAGATAATAGAACTCCACAACCCACAGTAAAACCTGTACATCACCAACTAGGGCTGAGAGGGTGCTGGCCAAGAAACCAGTTATCATTTCAAAATCCACACCTTCAAATTTGACAGACGTGTTTGAAGGAGTCAAGATGAGGCTGTCAAATGTAAGGACACTAACTAAACGAAGTGCTAGGCATGGTGGTGGTATCATCATGCTGAGGGCATGTTTTGCTGCTAATGATGCTGGTGCAGTGAACAAGCCAGGAGGAATGACAAAGAAATAGGAGTGTCTCCAACTTTTCAACTTCTTATTATAACAACAGTTAGATGGTTAAAGCCTGGATGCAACTGGTTGTTTCAACAAGATGAAGATCCCCAAACACCACTTAAAAAATTATTTTAGGGTGGATAAAGTCACTTAACATTGAGCTTCTGCTAGTTTGATGACTTTATTTACATACAGGTGATTTTGCACATACTTCACAGTCCAACATTGCCACCCTGCCTCTTGCCTCTCCCTTGTCCCCCGATGTAAAGGTTTCAAGAACTGCCACTGAGACAGAGGTTGAGAAAAGGATGCTAGTTAGAGTTGCAGATTGTTGGTATTATTCATTATGTTCTATGTAATTTATTTATTTGAGCTGCAGTAGCAGTGACAACTCAGCAGATGGTGCCCTACGCCAGGGGTTCCCAAACATTTCAACCTGTAACCCCACAAAATAACAGTGATAGAAACTGGCAACCTGGTGACCATCTAAAAATACATATAATTCTCCAATTTATTTAAAGATATATAGCCAAATAATTATGCATATTTTAAAATTAACTTATTTAATAAAAACGACTAGAGGGCATATTGATGATATATTTATTTTAATTTTGTTCAGTTTCACCCTACATTAACCTCAGAGGCAGCAGCGCCGGATTCATTTTTGAGGTGGAAGGCCTTGGGGTGTTTTGTCACTTCTGTTACGCACTTTGAATGTCAGGCGCGCACTTGTTCAATTGATATGATGGTACCTGTCAATCAATTCAGTGGGCTTTTGTCGCAATCTGTCCCGATGTAAACAGTAAGCATCGGTTACCTGGAGGACAACGTTTTTGGGTCTACCATGCGCTGCGGTCTGGCTAGATTTGATGATTGTTTCCTATTAAGTGCGCTGCGGTCATATAAATTTGGTGGGAAATAATCATAAAAAATGTTAAAAGTTGTCAGTGGGGAACATGCAGAAGGCAGCTTTACACAGAGCATTTGGCCTTCGGTCCTACGTTGTTTCTTTTGTACAAATTTAACTTTTAAGTGTGAAAAATGTACCAACTCTTTGACCAATGGAGAAAACTAACAGCCAATGCTCCGATCAAAACGAGAAAAGCTTTCGGTACATTACTTACTGCTCCGCACAGCTCGCTGCACTGAGGCCTCCAGATGAATTCATGCACCCAGACGCTGAACCAACATCCACCAACCTGCGTCCTGTCTGCTCCTCGGTGGCCTATTTATACAAACAAGTACTTAGTGTTAGTATCAGAAAATAGATGTTTATTTTCTCGGGTGCTCAAACTCGTTCCTCTGACAGCTGGACTCACCTCTTCGGGGGAAAGTTAACCTTCACTGGAAGAAACGAGACCGAACATTAAGTTCTGTTTCTTTCATTTACTGTCGGTTTTGCGCTGCTGCGTCAAACAGTTGTTTAAGGGTGTAACCGGTTACTGACGAATCCAGTACTCATCCAGAAGCACGTTTTCAAAGTAAAAGCACAGCAGAGTTCTAATCTGACAATAATTATTTAATGTAGCCTAATCATAAAAAGATTTGATTGGCTAAATATTTATTCTAACCATAGTTATCTAATTAGATAACTACAGATCATAGCCACGTTTCAGTTTCAATAATAAAAATCGTTTATAAAAAATTAGTGGAAGAAGAAGTTTGTACAGCAGCTGCTATTAATAATGTAACCACAGTTAGTAGCCTAAGTTAAGGAACGAGATTAAGACATGAATCCTGTCATCGTGGAGATGAAATCAGTCTAAACTGAACAAAGGCCTTGTTCACGCGATTCACTTTGTTTTAAATATTAGCAGAAATGTTTTATTTTGATGGCAGAAAGCGAGAAAGTCGGTGGTTTAAAAAAAAAAAATTTAAATGTTAAATGTTTAGTAAAACATGGCTCATTTAAACTAGGTTTCCTACCGGATTTGTAGCCATAAATCTGTTTATTCATATTAATTAATCAAGAGAACCCAGAACACATGAAATGGATTCATCTGTTGATGACAATGACAAATAAATCTTATCTTATCTTATCGTATAATCTGTTCACTGTATGTTTTGCTACAGGATAAAGACGTTAAATCTGCAATTTGGCTTCAATGTTTAAATTTCTTTGATTTAAACATTTAACTAATAAACCAAAGATGCAGATGTTGCAAACTCATCTTTCTAAAATGGGTAAGAGAGTATCATTAATCAAATTACAAATATTTCATTTTCTTTATTTATCCAGGTTAAAATGAGATCAAGATCTAATTTGTAATGGAGACCTTAGATAGAAGCTTTGCAGTATTTTACAGAGTACAAATTATAGAGATGAATCAATGATAAAAAAAAGGAATGAATAGGAAGTTCAAAGACTGTGTATGCCATTTGTTCTTCACTTCAGTTTCAGGGTTTCTTTAAACCTCTTGCAGAGTTTGTCAAAATGTTTGCTCTACAAACTGACTGACTCTGCTCTGTCAGAGACCTGGTGATACATTTGTTGAGATACAGACTAGATGTAGAAACCAAGGAATCAAGATGTGGAGTTCAGACAGAGTACCTGTGATACAAAGGAAAAACAAAACAAATGCCGGTCTAACCAGTAATAAATGAAAATAAAGGCAAACACAAGTAGTTTTCATGAAATGTGGATGGTCGTTGCTTCCGATGCTTCATCTTATATTGCAGCAGCAGGCAGATGTTAAATTTTACTGTTCATCTGATAAAAGTCTTACTGTGGTCAGTGTTAGAGGGGTTGTTTAACAAAGGTTTGATCTCACTATGAATAACTATTAAATGCCAAGGTAAACTATTAATGAAGTCAGTAATTTTTAATCAAAATGACCAGGACAGAGCACCAGATGATCATCAGATAGTAATAACCCAACAGCTCCCAGTCTCTGTCAGTCTTACCTGGTGTGGCTTTAGACAACAGTAGGAGTGGATCCACACTCTGGCCTTGTCAAACATCAACCACTGCACACATTTACAGAAGTAACACAAACAACTTCTCTCCAAAACTTTAGAATTTAACACAATACTTTAACTTGTGTACACCTTAAAGTTCCATTATTCTAATATGTATTTAAGCCAATGTATTACAGCTGATAGTGGTGCGAGCAGAACAACAGTGTACCAAACAGAGCTAAGGGTTGCTAATGCTAGCTTTAGCAGCTGGAAGAAACAACTACCATTTAGTATGACTCTGGATCTTTTCAAGATTATCTCTAAAGAGGAAGAATCCTCTGTCTATGGGTATGAGTGGCTCAGCCTTGTAGAAATTCCTCCCTCCACAGGATCTCATCTTGCCAGTGGTTTAATAGTTTGGATTTTGGGATTTGGGAGTTTGTTCCAGTTCCTTCGTTCTGTGTTCAGTTCATTCCTTTTCCCCTTGTGCCTATGATAAATCCCCACACAGGAAATCTTATGCTCTTTCTTCTTCACAGTTGTCCAGACTTGAGAAGGCAGTTTATTTCCTCATTGAGATCATTCTACTGTTTCGTAACTTTGTTTTCCAGTACTTGTCAGTTCAGTTCTGGTTGGACCGGTCTTTACGCCTGGAGCCTGTTGCTACAGAGCAGGAAACCTGCCTCAGTCCAATGCAATCAACTCCAGCTTCTGGTTTTTGTTGCCTCAAAGCAGTTTGACTCTTAACCTGAGTTTATAATCAAGCTGTGTTGGTGTAGGGCATAGCACGACCCACATTTGGAGGCCTAAAAATTATTTATATTATAGGATCATAAGTTGACTCAGATCATCGGGATGGCAGAAAGCGGAGCAGTCGGTGAGTTTATTAAAGGTTTTATATGAGTTTAGATTGTTAAACATTTAGTAAAACATGGCGCACATAAACTAGGTTTCCTACCGGATTTGTAGCCATAAATATGTTTATTTATAGGACAATTAATTGTAGAATAAACATATGTTTAAGTTTTAGAGCCATTTGTGAATAAATTGTCCTTTTAACGAAAGATTTGCTTGTCACGCAGCTTTTACTCAGTGTTCTTTTCACTTTCATTATTCACTAGTTACAGCTGGCATAAATAAATGTCATTGGGTAACTGTTCGCCTCTAATGTGATGTATAAGATTTATTCTATTGTGCATTAATTACAACATTTGTTCTGGTCTTCCTGTCTCTGTGTAGGATCAGAGAAAGGACGGGGCAGAAAATACAGCATGGACGTTCCTCCAACAGGTCAGATTTCTATCTCAGTACCAGTGTGTGTTTGTCTTCATGTAAATCTGGGTTCAAATCATTTCAAACAACTTTCCCATAATTTTAAAACATGTGCCTTTTTAAATTAAAGTCCCATTACAATTATTTTGCTGATATCTTTTAAAAATCACAATAAATGTTTTCCATTCTGCCAGTCTAACATAAGCATGTGTTCCCAACAGATCTTTCTGAAACAAAGGTTCAGTTAATATAATGAAAATTTTGAACAATTAATCAGTTATTGTTATATTTTTTATTATAAATCTGTTTTGCAGAAGCTCTGAATAAAAAACTAAGCAAAAATTACAAAGCAAAATTTAAAGAAAGAAGTTAAACAGTAATTTGAAAATCAAAAGCAACATTAAAGCAATAAAATGTGAAATCTTTGATTGAATACTTACAAACTAATTAAAACTCGTCTTATGGACTTCCGGTTATGGCGTCTTACTGATCAGCTGCTGGGCTCTGAGCTCCGACCAATATATCCTGCATTTAGATATCTAGACCACTGCTAAGATATTTTTCGTACGAGCAACCTATCTGGGATTAAATTCAAACTGCCAAGATGCCGAGTAAACACAAATTAAAAGCGAAAACAACCAGCAAAGAGGGATTCGAAGGCGACGCTAGCAGCGAAGTGGAAACCGAGCACATGGAGGAGGCTAACGCTAGCTCCCTGACCTCTGAAGCTAACCTCCTGGAAGCAATTCAAGCTTTGAAAACTCACTTTACCAGGCAACTACGGGAGATTATAACTTCGAATCAAGAAATTAAAGCCACAATTGGAGTATTCCTCGAGAGGTTTACCTCTGCATTAGCAACCAGGAGGACGGCGTCGCCTCGTTAACAGGCAAAGAAGCGTCCATACAAAAGAAAACCCAGGATCTCGCTTTGAAGGTGGACGAGCTTGAAAACAGAAGCCGGAGATCCAACCTGAGGCTCGTGGGTTTACCAGAGAAGACAGAGTAAGGGGACATCGCTGCTTTTCTGCAGACCTGGCTGATGGAGGTCCTGGGGCGGGACGCGTTTCCATCCCCCCCATTATCGAGCGGGCCCACAGGCTGCAGGGCCAGAGAGCTGCAAGCCGCCCGCCACGCGTGATCATCGTGAAATAACTAAACTATCAAGACAAGATGAGGGCGATGACTGCAGCCCGTCTGAAAGGAAAGATGATGTACAACGGCGGCCATGTGATGTTCTTCCCTGCTATCCGCGGATGTGGTGAAACAACGGAAACAAAACGACCTGGTGAAACAACAACTCCGTAATCTGAATATAAACTTTGGACTGATATTTCCAGCAAAGATGAGGATTTTCCACCGCGATAATTGCTTCCTCTTCCCCACGCCAACGGAGGTGGAGGAATTTATACGGAAAACAAGACAACAAACTGACGGGTAACCACATTTACAGGCTAGATGGCGCCAGCGAGGTTTAATAAGGATCAATACTCCAATTGATTGGTGATCCTGGACGATACACAGTTCGACTAAGTCTCCCCCTCTTAGCGGTGGGGAACAATTTTTTAGATACCATGGTCGGGGTTCGCATTTTAAGGTTATGGAGCGAGTTGTTTAAGTAAACGTTTTTTCTGCTCCTGTTGTTCTGGGATCAGTAACAAAGCCAAGTCACAGAATAGAGGGGAAGAGGAGGTGGAGATTCCCACTGGTGGGAAATCTCAGGAAAGTCTTTTGGGTTTGTAAATGTTCAGTGTTTTCAAGGTGCAATGTTCTTCAAGTTGTAAATCGCAAGTTCCTACAGTTGAGACAAAAAACAGAAAGAGCTGATAAATGGACATTAAGTAGATGAGTACTGAGTCCATTGTTGATGTGATCTCCTGGAATGTAAGAGGCCTTAGGAAATTGATCAAACTCAAAAAGTAATGAATAGACTTAAACAATACCATCCAAAAGTGGCTTTTATCCGAGAAACACACTTATTTACAAACGAAGTCGCACGACTAAGAAGAAGATGGCCGGGTCAAGTATTTTCAAGCTCATTTTCTCCACATGCTGGGGGCGTGGCAATTCTTCTTCATAAATCTTTACCTATTTGTATAAAAAAGACTATCATAGATCCTGTTGAGAGATTCATAATAATCCAAGCCTCATTGATGAACCAAAATTTTATTTTGGTTCACCTGTATGGTCCTAATATAGATGACCCTGACTTCTACAATAATTTGTTTCTCTCTATTACAGCTTTCCACGGTAATGTAATCTTTGGTGGAGATTTTAACTGTACCTTAGATCCTAATCTCGACCGATCATCAGGTTTAGATTTGTCCCACCCTAAAAGTAGACGGGTTGTACAACATTTTATGTCTGAACTAAACTTAAGAAATATATGGAGAGTACAGAATCCAACAAAGAAAGAATATTCTTGCCACTCAACTTCCCATAATAGCTATAGCCATATAGATTATTTCCTAATTTCAAACTCCTTGGTTACCAGAATTAAAAGTTGTGCCTACAAAAGCATATTGATCTCCGACCACTCACTATGCATGCTTAAATTTTCACCATTAATTGCGTTTAAACTTAATCCTATTTGGCGATTAAAACCCCACTGGTTGCAAATGCCCAAATTTCTGAAATATATTGAGATAAATATTAATGATTACTTCAGCTTTAATAAATCTGAGACTACAGCATCTATTAGATGGGAAGCCTTTAAGGCTTTTATACGGGTCAGATGATAAGCTACACAAAAAATAAAGCTAATAAAACTATCATGGAAATGCTAAAACTTGAAGAACAAATAAAAGAGACGGAGCTTGAGATAAATCTAAAAGGTTCTAAAGAAAAGCAACAAGAACTGCTAATATTGAGAGCAAAATATGACAAACTATCTACTAACAAAGCTTCATCAGAGATATTCAGATTGAAACAATCCTACTATGATCAGGGAGAGAAGGCAGGAAAACTTCTAGCGTGGCGCATTAAAGCTTTGCAGAATGAGAGGGCAATAAATGAAATTACAACTGCAAATGAAAACACTACTGATCCTCAAAAAATTAATGATCTCTTTAAAGATTATTACTCAAAATTATATATGTCTAAAGGGCACATACCACAAGTATCACTAGACTCCTTTCTTAAGTCTGTAAACATCCCCACACTTAGTGAAACAGCTAAATCAGAACTAGATATGCCAATATCTATAGATGAACTCTCAAATGCAATAGATAAATTGAAATCAGGAAAATCACCTGGTCCAGATGGGATTCCTTTGGATCTATATAAAATATTTAAAAATGAACTACTGCAGCCCCTCTATAATATGCAATTAGAAAGTAATACCATTAAAGAATTACCTCCTTCCTTGCGAAATGCGATCATAACAGTTTTACCTAAACCTGGGAAATCTCCCACTAGATGCGAATCCTTCCGACCAATCTCACTTGTAAACTCTGATGCCAAAATAATATCTAAAGTTCTAGCAATCAGGCTTGAGAAATGTTTACCATCCCTTTCTGACCCTGATCAGAACGGATTCATAAAGGGGCGGCAAGTTCACCACGGTATCCGTCATGTTCTGAATATAATTCATGCTAAATATGAACATCCTGATACAGCTTTGCTTTCACTTGATGCAGAAAAAGCATTCGATAGAGTGGAACATAATTATCTCTACAAAGTTCTCTCTCAATTTGGTTTCGGTAGTTATTTCATAAACTGGATTAAAATACTTTATAATAAACCCTCTGCCTCAGTTATAACTAATAACATTGTATCTAAATCATTTACTCTAGGTAGGGGCACACGTCAAGGCTGTCCCCTCTCACCCTCCTCTTTGTTCTGGGAATTGAACCATTGGCTATTGCCATAAGGAATAATCAAAACATACATGGTGTCAGAATAAAAAATATTGAGTCTAAAATTGGACTATTTGCCGACAATATTATTTTAATGTTGTCCAATCTAAATTGCTCAATCCCCCAACTACTTAAAACTATCAATGAGTTTAGTTATATTTCCAGTTATAAACTTAACGAATCTAAATCCATCATCCTATTTTTAAATCAGACTGAAAGAAACAATCCTCCAATTCATACAACATTTCAGGTGGCAAAAGACAGCCTTACTTACTTAGGCATAAAAATTACTCCAAACATAGATGATCTGGTTCGGGCAAACTACACACCGGTGGTTAACTCAATAATGGAATCACTTGATAGATGGTCTACCTTACCTATATCTATGATTGGCCGAATGAACATTCTCCCTAAATTTCTATATCTTTTCCAGGCTATCCCTCTTAATCCTCCCGACGGGTTTTTTGCAAAAATTCAGACCATCCTAAATAACTTCATTTGGAACAGTAGACGAGCCAGATTACGCTTATCATTATTATATCTTCCATATGACAGAGGAGGGCTAGGTGTGCTAAATTTCAAGTGGTATTACTGGGCTGCTCAGCTCTCTAGCACATCCTGCTGGTTTTCAGCAACTGTTCTGTCGTGGGTAAATATAGAAAATATAAATACCACTGCTTTATCCCTAAATTCATATCTATACTCAAGGAAATGCAAAGAGTTATTAAAAAATACTTCCAACCCATTTGTTAAAAACACTATCCGAGTATGGTATGATGTACATAAATTCAAAAATGAAATACCAACACTATCCCAATTCTCCCCGATCTGGGGCAACATTACATTTGAACCAGGTAGGAAAGACATGGGTTTTAAAACATGGTATGCTAAAGGTTTATGCAAAATTTCAGATTTATTTGATAAAGGGATTATGATGAGTTTTGAAGATTTGAAACAGAAATTTGACATTCCAACTAAATATTTTTTTAAGTTTATGCAAATCAGAGGTTTTGTCTTGGGTACTCAAAAATCTCTAACATTACCTAGTGTTACTTCTATAGAAGAATTGGCAACACATTACCTTTTGAAGAAGGACCTAATATCCTGCTTTTATAACATCATCAAAGACAGAATCCCAGACATCCTCACAACACAAAAGACTGGCCTGGTGTGAAGACTTGAAATGTAATATATCAGTAGAGGAATGGCAGAGGGCCTGTCTGAAGGCACAGACACAGTCTATTAATACTCAATTTAAGTTAATCCAATACAAATGGTTGATGAGAACATATGTTACTCCAACATTACTAAATAAATTTAATTCCAACATCCCGGATACATGTGGTAAATGTGGAGATAAAGACAAATTGATTCACTGCCTTTGGGAAAGTCCTGAGATTCAGAGTTTTTGGAAGGAGGTTTTGGGTAAAATTTCACTCATCATTGGTACTAAACTCAATCCCTGTCCTGGTTGTGTGTCTTAGGAATTTTTCCCACTCAAACTCAAATAAACAAGGTTGATCAAAAATCCATAATTTATTGCTTGGTGCAGGCTAAATATAGTATAGCCAGGTCCTGGAAATCTGTAACCAGACCCCAATTAAAGACTTGGATGTCTACATTATCAAGCTCTCTTGCCTTGGAGAAACTCACCTTTATGATTAAGGGTAAATATTGCGTGTTCAAAAAGATATGGGAAAAGTTTTTGCTATTCTTGGAAAATATAAATACTCATAATGATGACTGACTGAATGTACTCTAGCTAATTTTGCTTATATTTATATTCTTTTAGTGGCTGTAAGTCTGTTATCCTCATGTTAATTCCAAATGTATTCACTTGCTCAAAAAATGTATGAAACTGAAACACTGATGTCGGGATGCCTAGAACCAGGAAGGACGATGCCATCACCTCATATTTAGCTTGTGGACTGTGATTAAATCTCTTGGACTAAGTCTCAAATTACACCCCACAGATTACACAGATTATAAACTTAAAGTACTCTGTCTCACTGCAATCAACTAATGTTTGTCACCTTGAATGTTTAAGTTGTTAATGTGTTTTCTTTTGGTTTTGTTAGGTGTTTTGTGCAATTGTGAGTTATTTGTCTGTGTCTCTTTTGAAATGTAAAAGACAATAAACAGATTTTTGAAAAAAAAAAAAAACTCGTCTTATGAAAATCAGTTATACATATCAAGCTTATCATTATAATGCAGTTTTATACAGTCCCTGTATTAAAAGCAACATTTGCTTAACTTGCCTGCCAGTCTGAGTCTCTTGAGTCCTGGGGCAAAATACTGAAGTCTCAGTGCATTATTGTAAAAAGAATAAGTTAATATGTAATGAACAACCATGTTATTAAGTCTAGCTTATTCAGTGTTAGGCTCACTTTAACTTTGATAAATGTAATTCTTCTTGATTCTTTGAATCAAGGTATTGACAAAAATTTACATTGCGTACGCATTACATTGTTGCTGCAGATTTGCTGACTGTTTATCAGTGATGAAAATCTTAACATTAACAAGCAATTAGACAGACTAATAAGGTGACATTTGACTTATTGTATATTTGCCCTGACTCTCTCTAAAAGCAAAGTCCAAACCAAAACAAATATAAACATATCAATACAGTAATGAAGGCTACCTGTATGGATAACGCAGGAAGAAGCAATTCACCCCCCCCCCCCCCCCCCACACACACACACACACATATACTGTATATGTATGTATATATGAGACAGATAATCTGTGGGAAAATTCAATCTCCTCCACTTTCTCCCTGTGCTACTATTGTAGTCTGCAAAAATGTGCTGCTTCTAGTCAAAAACACCTAATCATTCAGGACGAGGGTCTTAGCAGCGCCAACCAGCCTCCTGTTCTTTGCTCAGTGTGCTAACGGTGGAAAAACAACTTACTGTTACAGGAAAACTATTTATCTGCAGTCACTGATGACTCAGTTAAGAGTCATCTTAACTCTCATGGCTAGTGCCATGAATGCTAACTAGTCTTAGCATTCATGGTAGAGGAAGCAGTAGAGTAGCAAAGTGAGCATGAGTGATTGACAGCACTAAAATCCTCCTCCTGGCTCTGGTTGTGTCTGACCAAGTGTTGTATTTCTGCATTTAGTACTGGGACCAGGCTTTTAAATCAAATGCACCAACCCCCTTAGCAATCAGTGTCTTTGGAAAGTAGACGATGCTGCGCTCTCATGTAATGCAAGTAAAATCTCTGGTGATAAGCTTATAAGCTGTTTTTTTTAGGTGTGCTGTGTTGGTTTATTTTAATAAAACACAACTAGAATTTCTATTTGCTTTTAATTGAGACATTTTTTAGAAAGCAGTCAGACGTTAAACATAGGGGTGAACATTTTGACGGCTGCTGTTGAAAGCTTTGAGCTCCGTGGGGGATAGAGGCTCCAGCACAGACAGTTCAGAAACAGTTCAGAATGAGAAAAAGACATTCATACACAGATTAAGTTCTGTTTTAGACTGTCTACTGCTAGCAAATCTATGTCCATACTGGACGGGACTGGACGCTTGCTGTATAAATTTTAATCTCCTTTTCTGTGTTCCAGTGTCTGACTTAAGGCTGGTGCTTGTTGGGAAGACTGGTGTAGGAAAGAGTTCCAGTGGAAACACCATATTAGGAAGAGAAGCTTTCAGAGCAGCGACCAAACACTCCTCAGGTAAAACTCTGAAACACACAGATGGACCAATACTGTCCAAGTGCTTTATTTTAATAAACAAGTCACAAATTTACATTACTGTACAGTTCTTGCAGCACATAAGCAACCTTACATCAGTTTGGATGACTTGTTGCTCTTTGTTTGCCTTGTGGTTAATCTTATCTTTTCTTTACAAAATTATTGTTAATTTGCAGTGTTTAATAAACAGCTCATTATTGGTGTATGTGACTCTTTATCCTCCAAGGAGCAGGGACATACAGTACAGACCAAACGTTTGGACACACCTTCTAATTCAATGAGTTTTCTTTATTTTCATGACTATTTATAAGACAAGAAATCCCACTTATTAACCTGACAGGGCACACCTATGAAGTGAAAACCATTTCAGGTGACTACCTCTTGAAGCTCATCAAGAAAATGCAGAGTGTGTGTGATAGGTATTTTCCTTTCGAACCTAAATAAAAGAAAGAACCACAGACAACGTATATGAATTTTACATGGAGCTTTTGCAAAAGGGAAGGCTCTACCAAACTTCTCCTCCGAGCAGTTCTACAGAGCGTTCTGATCTGCTCTCACAAGGACTCCTGTTTTTATTGTCAAAGAAGAACAGGCAAGGGGGCAGTCAGGAAAACAACAGAGGTCGTAAAGCTTCTAACCCAAACATCTAAGAACCCAGTTCCAGATGTGATATCTGATCAAAGGTCTGAGCCCGGTTCAAATCTCGGTCAGTACTGTCAATAAAACAAAATACGACTGTTCACAAGTAGTTACTAAATTAGGAGGTGCGTAAAGTTGAACCGACAGTAGTGACCTCCATACACACGTAAGGAAGAGAACACTTTAAACAGAAAATCACAATGATCTATAGGCTGAATGTGAACTAAAGTAAGAATAAAATGATAATACCAAAAAATCTCTAACATTCCCCCCTTTTTATCATTTCTTTATGCGCGTAAACCTTATGCAAAAGCTAAGCATAGAAAAGAAAAGAAAAGAAAAGAACCAATAAATGCAAGATTTTTTTCTTTTTTTTTTTCTCTAAGCTAAACACAGAAAATACACAATGAATAATTGGAATATAATGCAATAAATGAAAAAAATAAAAGAAACAGCAAAAAATCAAAAGCAGTTTTTTCATCCTTAACACCACTTGTTTAACATTTTCAGTGTAGGAATCATTCAGCAAATGAATTTATCTGTTTATTTATTACAGGACTTCATCATTGTTCAGAAAATCGTCAGAAACTCGAAACAAGTCATCTTCAGTTGTCTCATAAGATGCCTTTGCCAACTGATAGTTGATAACAGTTGTGTTAATTGTTTTAAACATCATTTTTCGTAGACAAGGAATAATGCAACCCATAAAAAGACAGAACAGAACTAAAACAACCAGAAAAGGTGTCACGAGCTTTAACAGCAAATTCCACCATGGTCCAGATGTAAGCCATGAAAGCAAATCAAAAGAGGTTGAGCCGCGTGTTCCACTCTCTACATATTGTCTGAGATCTTCCAGCTCATATAGAGCATCAGAAATAGTTCCTCCAGTACCTGTTTCATCAGGTACAAAAGTACAGCACGTTGGGCCAATGATTTTGCAGACCCCTCCATGAGGGGCAGTGAGGAAATCCAGGACAACACGATTTTGCATAACCATGTTTCTCAGTTCAGTCAGTTCTTCCATGGTGCCATTGGCCAGCTGGTATGTGCTGTTGATTAGTCGCAGTAATCCGTACCTGTTTATCTCAACGTGGTCCCGAATCTCACCTATTCCAACCCACGGAAACAGGCTTTGCATAAATTTTTCTCCGCCGTTCCAAATCCTGAATTCCCATGGAACTCCGGTATGTGTTGTGAGGCCTCCCCATCTTTTGACCTCTGACATAACTGTTCGTTTGGAGCGGGTGTGTAAATCATCCTGTGTCGGTTCGCAGTATGTGTAAACTCTATTACACAAGTTCCAGGGCAATGTCCCTAGAAAAACATTTCCATTATTATAAACACAGTTCCCCAGAGATCCTGGTTTAGCTCCTGCTAACGAAATGATCTCTGGTATTTTCCATACAGTTTGTTGAGATGACGAAAAAGGAAGTACATCGTCTGCAAGTGAACAATTCAAAAATTGAAACAGTCCTTGCACAGCCTCACCCATCCGGAGGTCAGCTGAATAATCCTTCTCACGTGGTCTGTCTCCCCTTAGGGGCGGGACGCGCCGTGGTCTGGTGCTTAGAACATAGAGACACATCTGTTTGTCGTCTGTAATGTTACCTGGTCGGAGACCTGAGTTGTGTATGGAAACTGGCAGCTGCTCACACACGTAGCAGTTCACAGCATGTCCT